>NW_008751827.1:507767-512586 GCF_000715545.1 Opisthorchis viverrini | reverse complement strand
CAGTATCCCAGCCCTCGTGCCTCCTTCATGTGGCATGGCAGCTAGGCACCGAAATGGTGCTACAGCTGAACGATTTTTTATGTCAATAAAACGGGACTTGGCCTGGAAGTATTCTATTTTATAACATGTAGATAGGCGCTTGATGTCATCTAGTCTTCTAGTGTTTACCGGAGGAGCAGTTGGGGCAATAATGCCAAGCTTTCTTGTGCATTTTGGAAAGATCGTACAATGATGGCAAACTGAATAAAACTTCAAGGATAAGCGGAAAGTTTGTGCGGAAAGGAACATTATCATACGACCTTCTTTCTAGGACAAACGAACCGAGCCAAAATGAAGCGACCGTCTGTCTTTAACTCAGCGCGAAAATTCAACGACACACATCTGGCTCTTGTACGCGCAGAAATCCTGAGAGTTCTAGACTCTTGGCTGTCATAGCACATTGTAGCCAGGTTCAATGTCCGGGTCTAGCATTGACAAAATAATCAAAGTGAAGCGATCAAATGGTTCCTGAAGAGAGGAATAGTAGATTTAGAAGTAGATTGGTCCGAACAAAGGAATTAAGAACATTCCACGGGCTGTGGTGGCGACATGAGCAAGATGGCTCAGTGGTTAGAGCGCGAATCTACTGACCGGAAGGTCCGTTGTTCAAACCCGACCTCTGCCTATTAACTTCCCCTGTCTGGACTTGGACAACCTGGTAGTATCCTAGTCCTCGTACTTCCTTCAGGTGGCACGGCAGCTAGGCACCGAAAGAGTATTACAGCCGAACGATTATCATCTATTACGGGCTGTGGTGCGATCTGTGGAAAATATTCAGGTGTCAAATTCACCTTTATTCGTCTACCCACTGCTCCATACAGAATCGGATGATCATGTACCTATTCTGTTCGAAATAATACGGCAGTGATATCTTGCGATAAGGATTCTGACTAAGCAAGAGGGATATAGCCGTCGAATTTCAAAACGACATCGCCATGCAAGTGGGTACAGAGGAATCAATGACAAAAATTGAGACGAACCACTTAGGACCCATGAATCTACAGGACCGGTCGGGCGAAGTTACCCGAGCTGCTTAGTGTTATTCCCTTCCCATATGGCTCACAAGAACATGAATATCAATGAACACCACTGCCTCAAAACAACACAAGGCAACTCTAAAGAATTTCATATGCTATCATAAACAAACAAAGGACTATAGCCTGCGTCATGATCACGAAAGATGTTAGCAATGGATACAAGTCCCTCGCTTCCTAATTTTGCATGGTCACGGGAGGTGAACACAGAACAAAACAACCTACCAGCTTGGCGATGAAATCGTCCACCGCAGCCCCAGCTTTAACCAACAGCATGACAATCCTTGGCTTTTTCAGAGCTCTCACAAAGTCCTCCAGCGATTTAGCACCGATAACTTTTGTTCCTTTGGCCTCGTTGGCAAGAAATTGGTCGACCTTGGATACTGTACGATTGAAAACTACGACCTTTCAGCAAAACAACACATGATGTGGGAGTGGGCTTGAAAGGTTTACCGTGAATCCATGATCATTCATGTTTAAAACCAGGTTCTGGCCCATTACAGCCAATCCAATAAGACCGATGTCAGCAACCTCCATCCTTAGGGATAAAACTCTCAGAGCTGAAAAGAAGAAAAGCAGTCGTCAGAGCGAGACAGCCACCTATGACAGCAACAGACAGACAAGTAAGATCTGCAGAGGGAAGGTCCGCAATCATTGAGCTCGTCAAAAGCTCAAAAGCAGTTAAAAATGAAGATAATTCCAAAACATAGAAGTAAGCAGCGTGTCAACAAAACACAGCTACAATGAGTCAATGCATTTGAACGTTTATCTTAGGTTTGAAAAACAGTTTATAATGGTTGGAAGAAAAGAAAACAGATACAATTCCGGAAGAGGTCCCGGAAAAGGAACCAGGAAAATACTTCCGCCCGATTATGAGAGAGTGGAGCTTAAGTATCGTATATCGGTTGGTTGAACGACTGTGGGAGGGCTACGGAAGGGGTAAGTACCGAAGAGAGGTAAAATAACAAGAGAAAGTTACAGGCCGGCTGTGCAATGGCTTGCGAACTATCCGTCAACGAAGCCAGTTAAGAGACATTCAACTTTTCAATGAACGCTGTCTATGAGTCAAAGATATGCCAAATGGGCACCGCCCCTAATATGACCGTATCATTCCACAGCAGTGCAGATCTGGGACTCGTAAAAGGAAGTAGAAAATGGGAAAGAACGAAAAACAAAACCAGGTTTTTGGGAGGTTCGAGTTGCAACTGGTGTCACACACAGGGCCAAACTCAGATTGTCCACGAAGGAGAAACCACTAGAGGAGCCGTTGGATGATTGAGGTATGGGGCCACAACCAACGTAAAGTAGAAAATTGGCGGGGGGGGGGGGGCAAAACATCAGGCAGGGAGAATGGGAAGTAACTCTGTCCAACGAGCGTTGAAGCACGCGGCCATCGTTAATCCGAGAAGATGCAGATCATTGGGAAGAACAAAAGTTGGTAATGTTTAAAAAGTGGATGCAACTAGAAACAGCAAATACAGCCATGATAAAGAGGACGAACAAAGTTAGGGGAAGAACGGACAACTGGCGAAGACGAAAAGCTGGCCTTGTGAAAGCCAGGGCGTCATCACGACGCATCACGAAAGATTTTTAAGGGAGTTTTTTATCCACTTCATCAAGTCGGGGTGCGCTGTGTACTGAGTTTGTGAAGAGGGGACCAACCCGTACCCAGAGGAAGGGCACTGCAAGCACCGAACAATTAGGTTTTCCTGTTTAGTATGCGGTATAGTACTTATCGGAATAGGAATTATTTTATCCACAAGAAAAAGCATCTGACAAGTCACAATAACTTTACTCTGAGAAAACGTGAATCCAGAACGGAAACACAGAAAATGTACATGAGGTAAACTGCGTGACTGGAGAATTATTAGCTTCATCCCTGTCTAAACGCTAGTTATTTCCACCGGTAATCAGACGATGCTAATAGTGTTAATATCCGTATTCAGTTCAGTTCAGTTCGTCAGCTCTCAAACCGTGGAACTGACTGTAATAGGGGTGTTTTTCAGCTCAGGTCCCAATATTCCAAACTAGCGTTCCTGTCAAAACACCTACCAAAGGTGCACAAAATGTATTGAGGTCCGTTAGTGCTGGCATACGTTTGACAGCGTCGATGCTCTCCGATTCTGGTCGGCTGGCATGGTAGTCAATAATGAAACCGAGGTAGTTTATGAATCGCATGAAGGCGCATTTTTCTCGGTGCACTCCGAGGCCATACTCTCGAATGCGACTAAGTACGTAATCAAGCGGCTGCTACAGTTCATCGGGGTTTCAACCCATGACGATGAGATCATCCAAATAAGCGCCAACGCCAGACATGTCCTTCAGCATCGTATCCATGATCTATCGAAAGATGCTACGCGCTGTCTTGACACCAGGCGGCAGTCGGGTATACTGAAACTGCATATTGACGGTCAAAAGTTCTCGGGTATCTAGCTCGACTTCAACGTGTAGATCAATCTTCGTGAAACATTTTCACCAAATTCAATTTTGCGAACAGGTAGTCTGGAAGAGGTGAAGCGTACTGATGAGTTCTCAGTGCAGAAGGTAGGTAGGGAAGCCTGCACAAGCGAGTGGTCCGTAAGACTTCATCAGCAATACGATCGATGCGGTCCATATAGAGGACACTAGTCTTCTGTAGTCGCTCCAGTTCCTGGTCAACGATGGCTAAAGATGCGTAGGTACTGAGTGTGTTGGCCTGAAAACTGGTTTGGTATCGGGAGGTCGAGTAAAAAGACAATAGCACCTACAGTGGTACAGGCTAGTTCTCACTCTTGTAACCTTCGAAGCCCGTCGGCGAATATAGACAGATGCGTAGGGTTGTAGGTCCACAAATAAGCGCTTTGGAAAGGAAGTTGGTTCGTGAGCTTTTGTACGTGAGGTTGCAAATAGAATGAAGCAGCTTTTCCAGTGGATTCGGCTTGTCAATGCAATATGGCTCCATGAGATCAGGCTTGGGACATGATGTCAGGTAGCACATGGCTTGTGCCGACATGCCCTGAAGCTTATGGGTAATCAAACTCGGCAGTCAATTTCAGCTTACCGCCAAAAGCATTTTGGGCTCAAAATTTAGTCGGTTTCACATTCGTTCACTTGGTAGCGTGATGTCAGAGCCCGTATCAAGATGAAAACGAACTTTGATTTTGTTTATAGGACTCGTCATAACCTCCTTCCAACCAGGCAGAATCAACTTTGAACGTCGCCGCCACCGTATCGGAACGCGATTTGTCAGCTGCACGCTGGTTTGCTCCGTATTACTATATGGATCAGAAACCTGGACGCTGCGCGCCGAGGACGTCAAAAGACTTTCAGTGTTTGGCCATCGATGTCTTCGGAGCATTGACCGAATCTGGTGGGAACACCGGATCAGCAATTCCTGAAGTACGTCGAATGGTATTCGGGAGGAATAACTCACCCTCGATAGATGAACTGATCACACTGCATAGGTTGCGCTGGCTTGGCCACGTGTTGCGTATGCCAGTCGACCGACTTCCTCGAAGGGTTCTTTTCGCACAACCACGTGAAGGGTGGAAGAGAACCAGAGGCGGGCAAACAATGACTTGGCAGCGAAACATGAAAGCAATTACTAGCAAACTCAGCTGCGCTGGTTACTGCCGTCTTCTTGGATGGGGACCCCGAGACGGGCCACATCAATGGCTAGAGACATTGTCAGATATGGCCCAGTCGCGCCCTCAATGGCGCTTTGCATCCAAGCTATTGCCTTCAATGCATAGCTCCTTTTCCAACCC
>NW_008751827.1:505574-507247 GCF_000715545.1 Opisthorchis viverrini | reverse complement strand
CGTGCATCCAAGCTATTGCCTTCAATGCATAGCTCCTTTCCCAACCCTCCCTCCACTTGACAGCCCACTGTACCTATCCCTCCCCCCCCCAAAAAAAAACATCGGGGAACGAAACTGCGGCAGCTACAACCACTGTACGACGAGAACGCGGTTATTACAGCTGACAAGGATGATGATGACGATGATGATCTGAGATCAACAAAATCTGTGACAAGGAAAACTGCAACTTGAACATTTATGACATCAATTCACTTCAGCACCTTCAATTCTGTGAAGCAGCTGCGTTCTGAGGTTCAGCACGACCGGAGACCGGATACCAAAATAAGGTATTTGAACCGGTTCTCCGTCACTGAGCTGAGCTTGAAACTCTCACTGTCCTGAATCACAACATCGGCAAACATGATGAAATCATCCTTTATTTTACCAGCCTGATGCATTGGTAACGGATATTGAACAGTGATGTTTGGTCGCTGAGTATCTGGGACGGAGCTCGGATCTATTCAAAAGGGCTGAGACAGCAGACCAGCTTGGGAAGAATGAAGTTTGTATATCGTTCGTGCTCCGGTGTGCCGCCATCGAACAAGGAAAGATCAGTTTTGAAAATGTTTCCATACTGCTTGAACCAGGAGGAAAAACGACCCAGATGGAACGCCGTATGCGAACTTCGAAAATGAACATGCGATTGCATCAGCTGAAGAGAGGGAAGAACGACTGGTATACAGCCATTCAATAGCTGATACAGTCTGGATATCCAGTCTCCAAATCAGTGATTGAATAAGCCCCTGTTGTACTCTTTCAAAACGGTTTTGTTGCTGCTGCAATAATTATTGGAGCTGATTAGTTGCGATAGATATCGTGGGTCCCCATTCGCGATCAGCTCAGTTCTCGGTCTAAAGCTTCCTGGCTGGTGTTCTGCTTAAAACAACTACCAAAGACGCACAATGTGTTTCAACGCTCAAAATCAGGTCAAAAACACATGTACAAAGCCTCATTCCATAAAGTGTGTGCGGGGGCTACATACTGCACTCTGACGCCTTCTGGGTACGGCATTGGCAACCGAAGACAACTGGATCGTGATTGGCTGTTGAGTCCAGACTTTCGACTAATCAGAGATCTGGACTGAGATGCTGGACTGGCAACTAGCCGTTGTTTGGCCAATCGTGTGTGGAATAGGCACCTCGATTGCAGCAGCGCCCAACTGTGAGCGGCAAAGCAGTATCGGTGCGGAATGCCGTGGGCTAGACGCACGCCGAAAATTTCTCTGGAACCATGGTTCGAAGGAGGAAAACTTTAGTATAAAGTTTTAACATTTGATGGTAATTTTTCGGGCGTATGAGATCTTCCCAAACGGCCGCAGTTTTGTTGAAAGTTGTTTAAATCTACTCAATGCACACGATATTCAAGACCCGGGATATTCATATTTTAAATGGCTGCTATGGCTGAGCACGTGAATGCGGAGGATGATTTTGTGGAGAATTTAGCTCGTCAAAGTTTCTTCTCGTTCAGTGCATTTCAAGTTGCTTTGAAAGAGCACCAGACGAAACATTTCGTTGTTTTCGTCTGTATAGACTCCAAAAAGAGCAGCAATTCGCTACTTCTGTATGAAAAAGCCTCCTACCGTTGCAGCAGACATCCCTGCAGACGAAGCAGAAGCCGTGGAATTCGTCGCACCT
>NW_008751827.1:504557-505313 GCF_000715545.1 Opisthorchis viverrini | reverse complement strand
TCAATAGCCAAGTTAGATGACCTCGAGTACAGTCTGGCAGATGTGGCTATCATGCATAGCTGAGGCCTTATTTTTACTGGTCGGCATATAAATTGTACTGATGTTTACTGTAGCTAGCGAAGAAAAGTGGGATCGCGTATAGTTAACGGTATACAAGACCGCCATTGACCATCGGATTATGCTACTCTGCATAAGTGCAGTCTCATTATCAACGTTGCACATAAACGCGAGCCTGGCAGTTACAACAAGTATTCGAGATGAGTGAAAACTAATAGAGATACGAGTACAAGAGGTCGTCGTTGCTCATTGGATTGGGCTGCCGCGCATATGTGGGGAACCTTAATTAGCGTCTCACATAGACACGTATTCAGCAGATAGTAGTCGCGGAGGCTACCGTCATCGTGGTGACCGCTTCATGATTGGTGGTCACCAGCTACAGAACGTCATAGTTATAATAGGAAAGAGACCCACAGCATTCTGGCAGCACTGTATTATCTACAATCTAGCTATGCATATCTGGGAAAGGAGATCACCCACAGGTGTCCCTCACACTGCCACTGCAAGTTTGTGAAGTTATCTAACTTTGTTTTACGGAACATCCATGGCATGGGGAAAATGTCTTGTGAGCAGGTTCACCAAACAAAAATATCCCATTGGTTAAATCTGACGTGTCTAAACCAAACAATGAGACTGATCTGATCCTATAGGGTGGCATTTGTATTAAATACTCTTAAGATGTTATTTTTATTCTTCAGG
>NW_008751827.1:494685-504028 GCF_000715545.1 Opisthorchis viverrini | reverse complement strand
TCAATAGCCAAGTTAGATGACCTCGAGTACAGTCTGGCAGATGTGGCTATCATGCATAGCTGAGGCCTTATTTTTACTGGTCGGCATATAAATTGTACTGATGTTTACTGTAGCTAGCGAAGAAAAGTGGGATCGCGTATAGTTAACGGTATACAAGACCGCCATTGACCATCGGATTATGCTACTCTGCATAAGTGCAGTCTCATTATCAACGTTGCACATAAACGCGAGCCTGGCAGTTACAACAAGTATTCGAGATGAGTGAAAACTAATAGAGATACGAGTACAAGAGGTCGTCGTTGCTCATTGGATTGGGCTGCCGCGCATATGTGGGGAACCTTAATTAGCGTCTCACATAGACACGTATTCAGCAGATAGTAGTCGCGGAGGCTACCGTCATCGTGGTGACCGCTTCATGATTGGTGGTCACCAGCTACAGAACGTCATAGTTATAATAGGAAAGAGACCCACAGCATTCTGGCAGCACTGTATTATCTACAATCTAGCTATGCATATCTGGGAAAGGAGATCACCCACAGGTGTCCCTCACACTGCCACTGCAAGTTTGTGAAGTTATCTAACTTTGTTTTACGGAACACGAGATCCATGGGGAAAATGTCTTGTGAGCAGGTTCACCAAACAAAAATATCCCATTGGTTAAATCTGACGTGTCTAAACCAAACAAACGCCTGAGACTGATCCTATAGGGTGGCATTTGTATTAAATACTCTTAAGATGTTATTTTTATTCTTCAGGCTCAAAGCGGAAAACCAAAATATGCTTAAGTGCGATTTCCGGTTTTATGTCGCGTAAACCGGCGAAAAATCCAAATCGGCGATGGTCAATGACCTTGAAATTTCACTCACCTAAACAAAATGCTACGTGCAACATGTCACGGGAAGGTGCAAATTGATTAGACTAACTTCACATAAAAATGGCAACTTCGAAAACCCTATAGTTTCGGCGAACTCAATTTTGGTGTGTCAATAGCTGCGGCTTGCGGAATCCAACCTAATACGGGCGGGCTGATTCCAGTGGTTACAGCTCACCAAATCTGAGGTGAATAAAGGAATAAGGTGCGCGGTTTCAGTTAGTGCGTAGAGCAACCTCCTTTCGACGGTTGTTTACGACCCATATAGCAACCACTTCAAAACACACCCATCCGATGTGTCTGTCAAAGCGCGAATTTATTGGCCGAAAGATCGTTAGTTCGTACGCCACCTCCGCATCTGAGTTCTTGACTGTCTAGGCTGGCAGTAATCTGGCCTGTGTTCCTCCTCCGATAGGCATGACAGCGAGACACAAAAGTGTCACGACTGTGTTCTTAGTTACGTCTGGGTGCTATTTTTGGAGCCTTTGCAGTTACATCTAAACGCTGAGTTATTATAGAGCAGTTTTGCAGCTTTTTTCCGCTTGTGCCTTCAACGTGAACCAAGGCTGCTAAACAACAAGAGCATTACTGGCCCGAGAAGCTGGGGCGAAATTCTTTATCCCGTGTATCGATTCGAGAGTCTTCGATAAGCAGAACGGCAGGCGAGTAAATTTCCTTCAGAGACAAATGAGTAGAGCCACAATGAAGCAATAATAGCTCCTTTGCTTCCTCTAAATTATCGCAGCGTTCATTTCAGGTACTGAAAGCGAGAAGCGATGAATCGCGGTGACAGGGAATCCGATGAAATCGCAACGAGCCTGAGAAACCATGACCTCCTGAGAGCTTAGGTAAAAGTGTCCAACAAAACTTCAGCTTCTGACAATGAGATATTGGCTACCATCAGCACACCTGGGCACCAAAAACCACTGAGTACATTAATCACGGACATGGGCACAGAAAAAGGTCTGGTTTCCGACAGCTAGGCGCGAATTTCGCTAACGCGATGCACATCAGCCTTCTCATTTTTCATCACGATAAAGTGGGTCAGGAAATTATCCACACCAGTATTGCTATAAGGTACTTATGTATACATAAAAGAGTCGGTTCACCCGCAAGTAAAGCCCGTCTAATTTATTGATTTAGCCACCCAAATGACCTTATAACCAATCGCACTCTGCAGCAGCTTGGCTCAGTGGGAAGAACCTGAGGATTGGGTATGGCATACTTGCCCGCCGCAGTTTGGTGTTTTGGTTCGTGAACAAGCGGATGATTGTGATCAGGTTGTTTTGGTTTACGAATTTGACGCTCTTGTCTGCGATTGGGAAGACGGTAATTAAATACGTCTTTACATTGGAATGCACAAGAAATGACATTATTTCAAATTCACTGTTCATCATACGACACTATCATTCGTGAATACAGACATCCAGAGCACCAAGATATTTTTGCACTAGAAGTTAATTGAAAGCTCCGTTTTTTGAATAAGTGACTGAGGAAGAGAATTCTTTTGTGCAGTTGAACTCCCTTTTGGATATCTAAAATTAAAAATTATGCTTTCTGCAAACCTATTATCGCGAAGACTCTTTCCATTAAGTGCCTTCAAGAATGTTTCCATCGATGTTCACTGATGTTGCAACTAACCAACGTTGCTTAATTTATGCGGAAACTGTGTCTGAGTTGTTCTTCTGTTGGTCTGTGTGTAAACCCGACACGAATGTGGGTACTTTCTGGCTTCCGGGCACTTATCGCCGATCGGCACCCGGCGAAGAAAAATTATATTTCGGAAACTACGATAGGTTTGAGGTTTCCATTTTATATGCAGTGCACATCTCTGCAAATTCTTTGTATGGGTGATTGGTTTACGTGAACGGGTTTTTAATGTCAACAAATACATGAAGTAGGGAACAGTGAGCGGAATATAATGCTCCAGTCTGCCGGCAAATGCCATCTTTTTACAATGGACGATTTTTGTGAGCAATTTTGAAGCCAAATCAATTTGTGCAACATGCTTTAGCCTAAAGAAATCTCTCCGATGCAGAATATGCGTGAGAGTTTCTCATTATCAGAACATTCTCAGGTATCCTCTACTGGAGTAGACAGTGCTGAAGCGTTTATCTCTGTACCTCAGGGAGTGTGCTCGTCGTAATTGAAACATTCCTCACTGCTGACCCAAACTAGATTCTAAGAGCTTGGGGTTTTCAGCATATAAGTTGTTATAAGTGTTAAACTGAATGAATTAAGTGTTTAAATGTCGAATGTTGTATGGAATCTACCAATAGGCCAAGTTTCTGGCAAACTGATAGGTACCGCGCTTGGAGCATTCGGGTCGTTTACTGGCAACAGAGGTTTCCATTACAAATGGCACAAAATAGTACCGTAGCCGGTACAGGGGTATTTCCAGACAGTTTGAGGCTATTGACGCACATCTTTTGAGCTGTCAGTTATACGTGAACCGTTGAACTTTAACCCAAATTGGGAATAAGTCTTAGTATCTTGGAAGAAATCACTCAATGCCATTGTTACTGTCATTGTTTACACAGTGCAGCGAAGTGAACCCAGCCTCTGCGTACGACCGAAATGCAGCCTGGTTTCTACCAGTAAGCTAATGAGATGAGACGTTCCTTAATCTTGCCTGACAGCTAAAGTAACTTACCCCACGTACACAACTGCCAGGCGGCCACAGTCTATGTTGCTTAATGAACTACTGAGATGCAACCTGCTCTGATCACAGGAGCCAGCCATGCAGGCTAAGCTCACGTGCTCTCATGGGCCCGTCTACCTCAACTGAAAAACAAAACGGACAATCTCTGAGAATCGACAGCATAATTTTTGAAGCCAGATCTTTGCTGTCTTTCAACTTACTAACTTCAACTTTGGAAAATTGGCCGACTTATTCCCAGTCTTAGATATTCACCCACTAATCTCATTCCCAGGGCACGCAAGGATAAAAAGCTATGGAGATAAGTGCAAAGCGGTTACCTTTTTTATTAATTTATTTGAATTATGAACAGCAGAAAGACTAAGCAGTCATATATTGATTCCCAAATTGCTCAATATCAATGGAACGCTGAAGTTGGACATCCAAATGGGCTAACATATACAGCTGTGACCTCGTGGTCGTCGGTGCCAACAGACATGGACCCTTGCAGTTGAAATGTGTATCCGAGTAGGAGACATCACGATGAAAAACTAATACTGCCATTGGGCTAGGATGTATTTTTCGGTAAGCCGATTTTTTCTCGTGCCGAACTCAAGAATCATTGGCGGGAAAACATTAATTAGGTGAATCCCTCAGAAAAACGTTTGCAAGTGGTTGACGCCCTTAGTCCAACTGTCAGAAATCAACCCTTGTGCTATTTTTAGCCTAAGATAATGACTATCAAACCACTGAAACCTGCAAGATGTTGGTTTTTTCTGCATTTGACTGCAAAGCCAAGGTTCTCAGCGTTCTCGGTTTAATTATTCAAGTAGAGAAATCGTTATCTCTTGACACTGTAGAGTAATGTGAACAACTGTCACTAGTTTTACACCAGTAAATCCTGGCTTATGACATGCTCTTTTTTGAAGTCAGAATTGCGGACAAACACTGATTTTCTGCTCAACTTCTTTGCCCTGGCCAAAGTTCATAACAAACCGCGGCTTTCCCGTTGTTCGCCTTACGGTGACAATTCCGCGATTTTTATTGAGGCAGGTGGCCAAACAGCACTTGGCCTAGGAACAAGCCTACAGATGTTTACTGCGCAGAAGGCAAACTTCAGCATTATAAACCCCGAAAGGAATGGACGGGGATCTTTATGGCATAGATGATTAGCAAGATATGTTGCCAGATCACAGAGACCCATATATCAACTTACTTATGCTACGGCAACCTCGGAAACGCGACCCATTAGGTCGAACGACTAACGGCAGTACTTCCGTAAATTGTGTTCAGTATTCACGCAGAAACGGGTTTTGAATGGACAATCAAATGGCTCAGAGCATCTGCGGATTTTCTGGTTCCTGACAGCCACAGCTGGTTTGTCATTTTTGAATTATATATCAACTTACTTATGCTACGGCAACCTCGGAAACGCGACCCATTAGGTCGAACGACTAACGGCAGTACTTCCGTAAATTGTGTTCAGTATTCACGCAGAAACGGGTTTTGAATGGACAATCAAATGGCTCAGAGCATCTGCGGATTTTCTGGTTCCTGACAGCCACAGCTGGTTTGTCATTTTTTGAATTTTTTTTATTTCCCAGACGACATCGGAGGCCAATGTTGGTGACCTGAATTTGGGCGTGGCTGACTTTTATTGCATCGGAAAATTTGAATCCGTGACTGCAGCTGGCGGATAAGGAAACGCCCTGTAGTTGTTACCCACTCTAGGTAACCCCTAATGAACAAAAAAAACTAGTAATGTAATTCAGATATATCGTCAAGAAGACAATCCAATAAATTGTTGACTCAGTTCTCAAGAAAAAATCCCATAGGTCCGTATCCCTCTGACCAACTCCAAAAGGAAATGGCTATAATTTTCTGGTAATCCAGACCAATGTTAAACCTAATCCACTGACGTGAACGGATAGATCAACCGCTTGCAATTAAAAATATTTGCTTACGTTCGAAGTTAGTGCCGGGCGATGATACTCAAAAGAGAGAGACAACAAGGGCTTTCAGCGGAAGTCGTTGAGCTCAAGAAGCAAGAGTTTGTTGTGAAATCCACTGAAAGAAAATTTGTACAATAATGTGAACAATTTTGACAGGGACAAAAGAGATTACATTAAAAAACACACTTTGTAGGTACTGCATGCATAATGGAAAATCTGTTAATGCAAATTTTTACTGCCTCTGAAAAGTCTCCAAAATTCGCGAGGGATTGTTGTACCGTTTGTGGCCGTCCATAGGACGCCTGAACTGACCCTGCCAGACTACGTTTAGGAAATGCAGAGAACTCGGTAAGCGGCTGTATTGTTAGCATGCTACTTACACTCCGCTAGTCGTATGCTGATAATTGGTTTTTTGTAAGCTTCACCAAAGCGTCTGCTATCCGACAGTTGTAGCACTGATTATTATTTGAGGGTGCGTAATGCTCTGCACACGCGAATTTTCAGATCCAAACACATCCTGAGACTTTCCACTTTTGGAGATATATCGTAGGTTCTCGACCGTTTACTGAAATTCTTCTCCTTTTTACACTTCTCCTTTGCAACGGATATGCTCCTTTGACTCATTGTTCGGCTGCATCTCGAACATTTCGACCAAGATGAATGATGTAGATTCATTTTTTCTAGGATTATATGGGGTCGCACGCAAGGTCGTATTTGATTGGCCAGCCGAATCCTCAGCGTTCCGGTGACATGTACTTCATAGACGACAATTCATCTTTGTCGCAATATGGCTGCCGAACTTTAGTGATTCGCTGGGTAGTCTCCGAAAAGTAAACAGTCTCCACGGCTGGCAGCAATTGAACTCTCGCACCGGGAGCTACAATTTTAGCTAAAATGAATCTATCTTAATCCACTAGATTTCACATTGGGGTTATTGCAACCTCGTTGGTTGTGTCCATGGTTGTCTGAAAACCCGAGAATTTGCGCGTACGGTGAACGGAAACTGGATTTTTTTGGTCACCACGGTATCACCTCTGCACCGATCACTCAACGTTTCAAGATACTTAAGACAGCCGTGATTTCTTTTTGAGGCGAAAGCCGGTGTTTTGCAAACGGCCATTGGCCACATTACGTAAACAAACTATCCGAGTGTGTGGATAGAAGTCTCATCTTTTGTGATGCACGGACCGTACGCCATATTGTAAGGATCGTCTTGTGGATCCTGGTAGCGGATTGTGAAGGAAGCTGTTCTAGTGGGATGGTAATAAGGAAACATTCTGTGCTGGGTAATCCGGGGAGCCACGCGATTGAAATACGTCAACAATCCGATAAGCGGGCTTATCGCCGAAGTGGGCGAATTTCATAACACACGTTCCTCGGTGGCTGTGCTGGGTAATCCGGGGAAGCCACGCGATGAAATACGTCAACAATCCGATAAGCGGGCTTATCGCCGAAGTGGGCGAATTTCATAACACACGTTCCTCGGTGGCACAGCACAATTTTGCAATTTCGCCTCCAGCATTTGTGCCACCATTGTGTACATGGCCGCTAATACACATCATCCAGTATCTCTAAAAACAAAAGTGTTTGAGTAGACGCAAACTGCTCGATTTCCTCTGTACTTGGTGATCGGCGTCCTGTTCATATTGTGCGTGTAAACTGCACGGTGTTCAGCTCGTGTGAGAGTACCGTATTTCAAACCGATGCCAAGGGCTACCTAACAGAAGAAGCAAGGCGAAAATCACTTTGAGCAGGACGGTATCCTTAAGAAATGGAAACAGAGAAGACCCGAGGATCGGAAGCAATCTGTAAAATATCACACCTGTCGAATGGAGAGTCACGACCCCGTCAGTAATTCCTAACGATTAAACAAAGCACTAAGTCGGTGTTTACAATTTTACATCGAAGGACTCATCGTCATTCAGGTAGCTATAAAGACAGCGGATATTGACATCATGGGCGACCGAAAACATATGCTAATTGCCTTTTGTTGCTGCAGAAAGAAAATGGTGCCAGCAAATTCGGACAAGCACCAAAAGCTGGAGCTGACGCTGGCCGGATTTGAACCACGAACTGGCAGGCCTGCCCACGGGCTTATCCCACTCGCCGCTCAGTATTCACACAATGAAGTGGAAATTTCGAATCCTGTGACGTTTCCCTGATGGACTTAAGTAATCTGACAATTGATTTGAGAGTACCAGTCTAAAATTGTAAACCCCATCTGGATATCCCGGGGCTTCAGCAACGCTGGGGAATAATTCCATCAGACTTTTCCGCCAGTGGTAATTTTGCTCCAGTTGACAATGTAATTTGGTAAACTGCAAAACTATGGATGTGTATTTGAATAGTTTTTGGTCTGAGCAACAAACCTTGCGCCAAACCTTTACTGCACTCGTAAAGTTTCTGCAGCTAGGAGCATTGTGCGGTTAATGAGCTCCACCCCACTCGGTCACAGGGCCACGAGTGGTTGCTAAGCCACTAGGACCCGTATGTATTAGTCGTAGGTTTTGGTATGGATCACGTGACTAGGTTCAGCCAATAAATTGCTTCATTTTGCTTGTGCATGAAGCGGCTTTCGGAACTCCTTGAAATAACAGTCTTCCACGTTCTATAGACGAATTTAAGGGTGAGCTGTGCTGGTCGGGACGGTTGGCTTATCAGCCGCCGTATTGTTCAACCTGTCAGATAACTACTCAACAGAGCGGGGTCGACAAGTCCTGCGGTAGTCTAACCCGTCCCAATTATTAATGGCTTCTCAAAATTTCACGACAATCAATTTTTGCACGTTAGACAATGGCTTCCTGTACTTCGGAAATTTTTTGTCCGTATCGGCCCTTTCCAGCCAAACATCGGCTAGCAATAGTAATCTAATGATGGCATTTATTCCCAGGTAGTGGGTGACGTGATAAGGTATTATCATAATGGCTTCGTCAGAATAAAGACTTAATTGTTATCAGGAGTACTCACTCAAATAACTTGTATTAGTAGATGCAGATACGACCATATCGAACCTGGCACGATAGGCACTGTTGTTTGAGCCAAACCGGATATAAAGTTCTCTTGGGAGAGTGCGAAAATGCTAACGAAATGAACAAAACGCGAACAGTGTATGAAAGCATTGAATTTTTGGAAACGACCAGCTGAATGTGCACGGAGAGGGTCGAATCAAGGGGACAGAAGGTCAACCGCGCGCCGGATGCATTTGGGTGCAAGTGAGCAGTATGTTCGTATCTGAAGCTAGAGTTCCGGAGGCAGTTCAGTCCATGGAGTAAGTAGTTATGGATGTGCTTTTCGACTGTGTCTGACAGTGCCGCGCTAATTTTGCACTGACTTCCTTCGATTTTCGGTCAGCTCCCTAACGGACGTAGTAGGTGAGTTGGTCGGACTGGAGATGCACAATTCACTGGGCAACGGGACTTTGGGTTAGCCAGTGGAATCCATGCAGATTGGAAAAGAACAATGTAGGACCGTGTGAGATGTTGGCTTAGTTGAAGGTTAGTGTAGGTTTTAATAGGATTAAAAAATGAGTGGATAGAAACTACACAGGGCAATCAAGACAGCTACTTTTGCAGATCGACGCTTGAAAAGAGGAGAGACTGCGGGAAGGTATCAGAAGACATGGAGTCCATTGATAGAGTGTGACTTAAAGTTTCTTGCCGTTAGGTCGATGGTAGTGTGGCGTTTTTGTACCTTTATTTTACTTCCATAATAACACTAGGTATTTCATCAATTGCATAATCGTTTTTTGTTTGAATACGAGAAACTACAAAAAACGCGCCCTTGTACAATTTCACATAATACAAGCGTGGTCACGTGCTTCGACTCTCTCTTCTGATTTCGCTCGCGCTTGCAGCGGTCATTCGCGAGTCTCATATACTAACT
>NW_008751827.1:463427-494590 GCF_000715545.1 Opisthorchis viverrini | reverse complement strand
CACACCTACCCAAGATATCCCTCCCGCCAACCTCACTCCTTCCACTAGTCGTTCAGGACGACGCGTCCGTTTCCCTCAGCACTTAGCTGATTACGAAACTTAAGTTAGCAACTTTTGATTCGTTACTTTAGTTATTCGAGCGTTTTCCCATTTCATGGTCAACGCTCTAGTGGGGGAGTAGTGTGGCGTTTTTGTACCTTTATTTTACTTCCATAATAACACTAGGTATTTCATCAATTGCATAATCGTTTTTTGTTTGAATACGAGAAACTACAAAAAACGCGCCCTTGTACAATTTCACATAATACAAGCGTGGTCACGTGCTTCGACTCTCTCTTCTGATTTCGCTCGCGCTTGCAGCGGTCATTCGCGAGTCTCATATACTAACTCTGGTACTCAAAACATTTCAGACTATCTTCGGAATCTATTATATGTGGAAATTGTTCAGAAGAAGACCTCTGGACCAACACTATTGGATTATTGTTTATTCGCTGACCTGGGCCAACGACGAACTATTTTAAAGAGAACAATTGTTAGTGAGTCTGTTCCACCTGCCCTATTTATTTTTGTATACCCAACTTAGCGTAATTATTTTTATTACTTTGCCACACACTCCTGATAAACTGACTTATTGGTAGCCAGACCCCAGACCACTACAGTAGCAAGTGGTGAAATGAGTCGGAATCTAGTTAGAATGAGCTGAGCAACCTAGCCATGAAGGATTTGCTAATACAATACAAATACGGTGTAAGGAACAGAACAAACAAGTGTCGGTATTTTTCTGTTTATTGAGTATGAAGATCACACGAACAACAACGTAAGAGACCAGCACTGTTGTTGAACGGGTTCCTCGTGTTTTTAGCGTCACTCGGACAGCAGGTGAAAGGCCGGGGCATGGGAGTGCTTGCCTGAAGATATTTTAGTAGATTGGGGATTTAGTCGTGCTAAGATGGGTTGACCATCAAGGACTTGTCCATAACCTAGTAGGTATGGACAATTACAGCGTGTCTGACAGGGAGCTGTGGTGGCCTGTAGCTCTTTTGGAGTTCATCAGAAAGGCTTCGAAGAGTGAAGATGTGACGTTATGAGGCACAGCTGTCACGTAACGAACAATACGTAATCATCCCTCCTGTATTCGCTCAGCACCGTTTTGATTGGTGTAAATTGTAAGTGCCCTGTAACAACTAAGTTCACCACTAATCTCGTGGCAGTAAAATAGTAGTTACAAAAGCAAAATACAAGTCGGAAATTATAAAACTAAAATCACTTCCAAATTTCCGTCAGATAAATCAAGATGGAATCTGATTTCCGAACACACGCGAATTGCGAAAATTAGATGGGACGATTCTCCCAGTCACCGCGGTATCGCAGTAAAATTGGACGACCGGATATAGACCACGAAATCGCACCATACTGTGCTCTCCGCCTACCTGTTTGAGTATTCAGCTGCAGGAATACCCAAAGGAAACTTTATTTGAGCTGACTGTTTTATTTTTTTCCGTTATGTTGACTTGAATCTAATTAAGCGCTTCATCCTAAACGGTCTCTTGCTGTAATATATCATCCACAACAAGATCTTATGGGGAACGCACTAAGGATATATTTGTACACATAGCATTTGCACTCTCAAATAATTCATTGTTCTGGATTTCATGTTCTTGTGTCGGATATTCGTCAAAGAATGTATTGGTAAACTTTATGCACACCAAGCTTCTCCTGCCAGAGATTGCTCTCAAAAGTCCCAGGTTTTTGACTTGATGTGTCTAAGGCGCCGTTTGAACTGCGGCAGTGGATGACATTTGACGACCGAAGTTTCCATGCGAAGATGACCCTGTTTCCGTTTTGGGGATAGAGCATCCAGTCACTGTTTGCTCGTTAAATAGCCGTCTTCATTTCGACGTTTTTACTCTGACTGACTTTGTCCGTAATCCCGACATTACAATTTCCGCGACCAGTGCGGTAAGTTACTTTAATTACGCCAACAACCAGGTCAGGATATCTTTTTCCCTTATGTCGGTTGTGAACGATAAATAGGCTCTTGTAAAACTACTTTGAACGGGGGTCCCAAGATCACAGTCATTGTAAGATGGAAGATCGCCACCAGGGCGCTGTGGGTTCGGGAGTTTGCCGAACACTTCTACCATGGTCTGTTCCCCTTTGTTTGCGCCAGGGAGTTCTCAAGGTATCTGTGAGACTTTTAGCCTAAAGCGTTGGCTGAAGAAGAAATGGTAGGAAATAGAATGAGTAACTTTGAAAGATCCTATTAAATCGCCAAATCTTCATTATATGTACCCGACAGCATTGTTTGAGGAGTGGGTTCCGGTTGGTCGAATCTGAATATGGGGTCTCGCAGTGTGACACTTTTTGAAATCGATTTTGTCTCAGGCATCAGAGAAATATCGAGCCCTTTTCTGATGGTAATAGCTATTTCACCCCGGTGATCGGGCTTGGATGCGCGGCCATGATTCTTCTGGTTGTGGTCAAGATTGCAACAAATTATATCTGCTAAATTATAGCGTCCGGTAACTGTAAATGCTTCAGCTTACATGTTGCATATATTCATCCGCGGCGGTACTGAAGAGACAACTTCGGGGAAAGGTCTCCATGATGTGTATCCCCGAATATCTTATAGGAAATTCTTATGAATACATGTTGCATATATTCATCCGCGGCGGTTCTGAAGAGACAACTTCGGGCAAAGGTCTCCATGAAGTGTATCACCGAATATCTTATAGGACATTCTTATGATGACCAAACGGCGAAACCTCACAGGGACGAGGATGGGGTATCCAAAATCAGCAACCATTGATTGAAAACTTTGTCGTTGGGTCAATTGTCCAAGTTGTAGTGGTCTGGCTACCCAATAAGTTACTTTACCAGGAGTGTGTGGTAAAGGGATGAAAATAATAACGCTAGATTGAGTATACAATAATAAAGTGGTCAGAATGAATAGACTGTCTAATTATTGTTTTCTTTAAAAAAGTTCATCGTTGCCCAGGTCGACGAACAAACAATAGTCCGATCATGATTGTCCAGGGGTCTTCCTCTGAACATTTACCACATATCATAGATTCCGAAGATAGTCTGGAATGTTTTGCTACTAGAGTTAGCACATGAGACTCGCGAATGACCGCTACGAGCGCGAGCGAAATCAGAATAGAGAGTCGAAGCACGTGATCACGTTCGCATTGCATGAACTTGTTCATGTGCACGTTTTTTTGTATCTTTTGTATTCAAACAAAAAATGGCTATGCAGTGGACAAAATACGTATTGTTATATTGGAAGCAAAATAAAGGTACAAAACGCCACAACGTCATCCAAAAAGAGAGAAGGAGGCCAATTTGTTTGCCGATACTTTGTGGTACACCTCACTAGGTTACCATTTTTGTTATCACAAAACATTTCGAAAAAAATTGCGCCTCACAAACGAACAACTCTCATACGACGCAGATACCGTCAAACTTATGGGGCTACATTTTACGCCTGTTTATTGTAGCTGCCGGTATTTCCTTGTCACGGAACGCAGTGAATGAAAGACACTTACCGACCGAGAACTGGCCGGATGAATCCGCAGAACATTAGAGGGAAAGTTGCTTCATTCAGCCCCTACACAAATGGGGACTTTTTGCCGGCGAACACAGGACATGATTTTACTTCCCTCAACCACAAAGCATTGGCTGCAAAGCCAAGTTCCATTCATGGGTTGACGCCAGGTAATCACGAATCAGTTAAGCTCAGAAAAGAGCTTGCATTCGCAACCTTACACGGTGTGCGAAATCAATCCAAGTGCTCAGAATTTGACTGACCTTGAAACGGCATTCACCACTGGTACTCGGCATTTTCTTCTTCCCCTGCCCCAGGGTGTCCTGCCTTCTGGGCATTTTCCCCACATGTTGGCTGATTTGGTAACATGAACTACTATTGAAATTCAAATTTGATAACAGCTTTATATCAAGAGGTTTTGTTCCAAATTGTTTGCTGCTCAGTGACTGAAAGCACAGCGGCGTTAATAGTTCGATTTAGCAGATTTGACGTAGAAAAGAGCGCTATGAGCTCCATGCGCTTGTTGAAAAGACCCCTCAGGTCTTGAACTAAACTGCACGAACGATATAATTGCTGTAACAATGATAAAGGCCATATGAGTTCTAGATACCGTGTGCCTGTCATCCGGCCAACCGACCCGCTTGGAAGCTCCCGGCAGCACCTTTTGAGAATCGTCTGAGCGGCCAAATAATATGCCGCAATATTATCATGAAGTTAACGACTTCCAGTTACATAACATATGACCATATCATGTCATTTGATGATAACGTATTCTCCACCGAATTATTATCCTTCGTGTTGTTGGTTCTGGACTGTCGGGTCGGCGGTGGGGATCTAACCATGTCGTGTTCTTCAAAACGAGGGTCTATCGCTCTGAACCAAAATATTGGTGATATATCAATCTGCGAGGTACAGATCTGCTGTATCAAACAAATGCTCTGCAAATACTGTCACTATTTCTATGAATATCTTGGGTATATATATTCTTGTACACAGGGATCTATGTCTTTGGCGACAGGAGATGCAAAGCCCTGTAAGGCTAAAACTAGAGCGCATCATTAAACACACTTCTGGGGGACATATGGGGGGGGGTGATAAATTTGTCTCAAGTCATTGATTTTCCAAATATGTATGCAGTAGGACAAATAAAGAATAAGGAAGCACGAAACACGAGGCACTTGGTGTTTGTGAATGACTTTACAGAAATATTTGTCGTACGCGTGGAACAGTTAATTTGCGGAAAGCTCTCAGCACACCAATCAGTAGACCATTGACAACTCTACTGCGCATCTAGGGGGCTGTTGTTTTACGGCGTTTTAAAGTGGACATACTTTTCACGTTCCGTAGTATCTGTAACGAGACAGAGATTCAGCCGTTTTATAAGCTCGCACAAATGCAGTCTGCAACGATGTACTGGTACGCCAGATCAAGAAGACATCATCGAAATTTCCTCTGTTTGATTGCTGTTTGCCTCACAAGTTGGGTTTGGATACACCACAATACGCCTTCACCAGTTTCTATCTAAAACTATATGCTTGCACCCTAGGCACTCCAGAACGCTCCTTAAAAACTAAAGTTTTTTTTTGAATAAACAGGAAAGCTTTCCCTTAGTGTGAAGCACTTTTCACCTTGAAGGAGTGCTATCTGATGATATCAGCTGATCCCTTGGCAACGTTCTCAAAATACGTACAACTATAATAAATCCATACAGTGTCAATTCAAGCAGGCTGATACCTAAACATCTAATGTGTAGCTGGCTTTTCTGTTTTCACCAACTTTTAGGCATTCCAGGGTTTTCTTCGGGAAAATTATGTTACTGGTACGCTGCTTCACACAACGGGTTGCGGACATGCTCACAAAGTGCTTCTATTGTTTCATTACTTTTCATGTACCCTTCACGTCATCTCACTTCGCGAGCAGTGACATCATCGTAGACCACTTCTTGATCAAAAGATTTTTCGTCGCCAGAGGCTTTTATCTTCAACATCCACGTCCAAATCGTGCACTGTAAAACAGCTGGTTCAGCGCCAACACCTATGTTGTCTGTTAAGCTATAAAGTTCAAAATCTGAAAAGGCCAAGAAGACGGGCTTTTTTCGTGCATGCCAGATGTGCCTTCTATTGATATTTTGCCTCTGCCTGAAACGCGGCGTCAAGAGCCAAGTATGGTTTTTGAATTCACTTCCCAATTGGTTTGCATTCGCTTCCGTTCAGGCGCAAGCAACCGTGGCTGGTTTCACCGCGATTATTATTTCTCCAAGGAACAAAGAAAGGGTTACCTTTTGGATGTTTGCTTGCCAATAGCAGTCTTTTTCAGGTTTTTTAGCGGTCTCCGTAAAAGCCGCCTGTAGACGCTCCAAAATTGCTGTTCATTAATACCACCTGTCTACGCCCCGAAAGAATATGCCTCCGACACATTCAAAAACGGTTTTTGTAGGTGTTTTTATAGAGCATCAAGAGCCTGGTATATTCGTGGCTGTCGGAAACATGAACGAGTATGTGACTGAGATTAGTGCTACTGAACCACAACGCTTTATTGTCCTAGACCACGAAAAACGGTTTAAAGTTTGCTGCAGTTACGTGCTGACCATGGGCCATATTCGTTCAGTGCTAACTTTCAAAACAAACAAAACTGCTTGAACAAGTGGCGCTCTATGTTCATGGATGCCTTCAATGTGGATGGACCATCTTGCATTCAGTATGGACTGTGTTTATCGGATGCTGAATGACGCCTTCTCTGAGACACCTATGCGGACCTTGTTTATGCACGAAACAGCTTTGAGTTTGCACTCCTGCGGACGTGCAGAATGTAGACACCTTGGCTGGCTTTGAAGCCTAAAATGTAGCACCTTGTTGTGATCCTCAGGGAAGTATACTGCCGGCAGCCTTGCAATAGGGTGGCCAACGAAATTCTGGAGAAAATAGTAGGTTGTTCGAATACCAACTGCAATAAAACGTCCCCTGAAATGAGACAGCTTGACCCATTGATTGGAAAATAGAATCAAGCTGAGTTGTGCAGTTTGTTTCCTCATGTTTATGCCAGATGGACGATTTACCGTCGTCGGGACAAATGAAGCGTTTGGTCTTGGACCCCCTCAGTCGACATCTCTGATTGCAGAAATCTCACCCACAATGCAGCAGGATGAATCGCGCTGCTGCTTTACGCCGATTATTTACTCAAGTACATTTAACTACAGTAATGATTAGTAAACATATATGTGTTTTGTAGCAGATTTTTGGCCCACACTCCTGTTGTCGGCGTTACAGCTGCAATATCCGGCACCTTACTGGGTTTTAAACATCACTACTAAGTAAGCCAAGACCATATCCTACAGAAGACGGAAATTTGCTGGATAAATACAGGCGTGGCGGACCACCAGACTTCGAAGCTCCAGGTGGACCCACCAATCACTGACGAAATCACTCATGACGAATGAGGTCCATTTTCACAGATTCACGGATTGATGCACTGGATCCAGGCTTTCGCCCAAGCTTCTCGGGATGGGTTTGTTCAGCGGCTTTCGTTCACATAGAAGGCGCAAACAAAAAAGAATAGAGCACCGTTCTCCAAGTTCACAGGGCGGGGCCGCAAGCTACCAAACAGGGGATTTAAACCGGCTCCTTGTCGGCCTGGTGATTAAAACGACCACCTTCATATAATTGACAGGAGTGCCGTCAAAATGTTAGAGAAATGCAAATCAGGAAGTCATTGTAGGTTTGTCATCCGCCGATCTTGATTGTGAATCAGTGTTTAGAGTATTTCTAAATGACCACTTAGCTTGTTTTCCCATGAAGCCTGTATTTGAGCTTCTAATTTAAGAGATCCTTCGGCCCTCCGCATGGCCGCGGCGATGGCTCTGTTGACAAAATAATCCCCCTTCACGATTGCGAGAACACGGTGCAGCGTAACCTAAGGCCTATTACACTAGGAACACTCAAATTCCGAAAGGTTATTTTCATGTAAGTTAAAATAATAAAATAATATTTTTGGCCATCATCTTGTCAGAATTCTTCGGATAAGCATATGAAAATTAATAAAAACGACTTTGCAGGAATAACAATCGGTAGTTGCGGTGCCCCCTAGAGTAATCCACATGAAAAAGGCGTTGCCACCCAGTGGTGTGAAAAAGATGCAACCATCACTTAGTTGTTCATTTGCCAAGCTCTTATTAGCAATTTGTAAAACTTGTGGATGCATTAATCTGCTAGGTACTCAGCCGTAAACCCAGGCTTTTTTTGGGGGCGAGTGTAGGTCTGGGTGCACCCTGGTTGAATCTAACATATTTGCTATGTGTTATTTGTTACGTGCTCGTTTGAGGCAAAAAACCCTGGTACTTTGTTGCACTTAAAAGGCCAATTTCCCTAAATAAATAACAACTTGTCGGCGAATATAACCCCTTTCTAAGTCACAGAGAGCTCTGTGCGCTTTTGATTATCATCCATAAGCCATCGATATTCATTAACAGGAATGAGCTACATTTCAGAGAATGTTTGACGTTAGACTAATACTGAACTTTAATCGGGCCGAAGTACAAAACGCGTTAGGGCGTACAAAAACTAATAAAAGAAAATTCCGCTTAAAAGTTCCAAATTATGTCCAAGCACAGGACAAACTAAGCTATGAGATTTGGGCCCTACATTATGACATATGATGTTATATTGTCTCGTTGACGAGTGCAGCTTCGGAAAGATAAATACCTGAAACTGAAATGATACAAAATAGACTCTCACTTGTTACGCAATTCGTAGTGCAAGCCGTTTCAGTAGAAACAGATGCTGTCTCATCTCACTGGCCACTTGCAGACGAAAGAGAGATAGAGTCAGCTGACAGCTAGACACTTTCCGTAGCATTGTTTCATGTGATAATGACCCATGAATTGGGCTTCGGTTGTTTGTAGTGTCATCGCAGGTAAAACGAACAAGCTCAACATAAGAAGTCTCGCAGTTTTGTGTTTCTACGTAATTGTGCGTCTATTTGCACACGCTTCGATTTTTCCTCTGACTAATTATTCGGGAGACTAGGACAAAAATCGACAGGACTGTATCTCAACTAGAGCACAAGCTCAACATAAGAAGTCTCGCAGTTTTGTGTTTCTACGTAATTGTGCGTCTATTTGCACACGCTTCGATTTTTCCTCTGACTAATTATTCGGGAGACTAGGACAAAAATCGACAGGACTGTATCTCCAACTAGAGCAACGCTTTGTGCAGGAATGAGACGGAATTAGCATCCGTTGCATAACTCGGTTGAACATAATACATGCACCTACCTGTTTACAATTTTTTGCTTTTAAACGGAAGACGCTTAGGGCAATTAGGAATGATCAGGATGGCATCAGTAATATACCATGACCTACTTTCCTTGATAAGGGGTTTTCCTAGCATTTAGTAGAACAACCAGAAAAGTATTTAAGAAATATTTTGTAGAACCAAGTTTGAGCAATCCGAACCCGATAAAACGTTTTAGTGAGACCAAAGCACGTTTATTTGGATGCAGCCAGATGATGATCATAGTGATATTATTGCCCTTACACTGTACTGCATTCAACTGTCTGCGAACTTAAACAATTGTAAGTGGGTTGGACTCGGCCGCCAACAATTGGTAAATGACAATATACTAATTAAAAAACCCCGTCACATAGGGTTTTGACCCTCATACTTCGTCAGAACCCGTTTTACGAGCACTTTGATAAATACCGGCTTGGTGATGAGACATGAAACGGAAAATACTAAAGCAGTTGTCCTCACCGATACTCGTGGAGCGGTTTAATGTCATAATGTTTGGTGACAGACCGCTGAATTTTCTGTGCTCACCATATCAGAAAACTTAACATTCTCCTCTCTCCTGCGAGTGACGTAAGCCTAGATTTTTCAATCTATCATGTAACGTGAGTTCGTCTCTCGCTAGCCATCATTCAACCACAGGCGTTCCTAAACGATTGTGTTTGCCCTGGTTACCTACAATTTTGCTCCGTTTGGTGAACCACCATATTTGTACTCTGTCCGTTCTACGCTTCCACAATTGGTGTGTCATGCGTTTTGGTTGGCGAGGCTGCAATTTCATTGCATTTTTCTCTACTTGCATAGGATTTCTGTTAACTTGCTTTGCCATATTTTCAGCAGTCTGGTGTTGAATTACGCCCTTCTTCATGAAGCTCGAGAAAACCCTGAGTCCGTATGGAGTGATTCTGTACCTGTAACGCTTATCTATTTTCACTTGAAGATGTGTGAAGTTGTGCAAAGAGGCTTTCGAGGGGGACAGTCTGCCTACCTGTCCAAGCACACATAACTTCTAATTTGATACCACTACTGCTGGTGTAGAAAGGAGTACCATGAGACTTTGATCGGTCAGTTGCAGGCAGTTCGGCAAGTATTACCGTCGAAATCTGCCTAACGTTTCGACTTTTGGCTCCCATGTTTTCGTGTTGGACAAAATGTGTAACATGCAGAGGGCGGTCGTGTCGTTGGACAGCGACGACCGAGCTGGATATCGAGTTCAAATTGGCAGGTACATACTCTTTCACTTTGTCGCATAACGCAGGGCACATTGATTTATGGGGCTTCTCTACATGCTCGGTGAGGATGCAACCTGTGGAATTTGCAGAGCGGGAAAGTATTATCTTCAATAATCCTTTGTTAACGACGAAGGATAAAGTAACCAATTAGTTTTGTACTGTCTTTCAAAACTAAGCATACTTCCTCCTAGAGTTGGTTTTCAAAAAAAGGAGAGGTGGCTATACAAAGTCCTCCGGAGAAACGACTACTCAAGGAAATTAGTCTGAAGAACTCAGCTAAAGTGCTGCCCAATAAACTTGACGGCTAAATGGCCAAGCGAAATAATTGCACCAGGGACGTTAGTGCAAGGGTAGTCGACGTGATGGTATACCAGTGGCTTACAGACCTACAAACATGCTGCGAAAAGCACTATTAAGACCAAAGGGATGTCTGATGCAATGGAATAGGCGGATTTTATCTACTACCTTCAAGCGAGAATTATGAAAAACTTGCGCAGGAAGTAAATTGTCAACCAGATTCAATGAGCATGAAATTGCCACTAGAACGCATGATCAACCCTCGCTCATCTGTGTACGCGATGGCCACAAAGGATACAACTACAACCAAAACCACATCAGCATACTAGGACTAGCAATGATAAAAAATGATAGTTTATTGAGGCACATTGATCCGTTGGTTGAGAAGTAAACAGACGCACGAAGATCGACCTGGCCTACCAAACTCGGAGAGCAGAGCTATTCCATAACCAGTTCTGAACGGAGAAAAGAATCAAATAGGAAGCAAAATGAAGAAAATCAAAAAGATGTTCACATTGAATGTACAAAGTATTGGATCGGAATTCGCTGCTGTCATCAAAGATAACGAAATCTGGAAACCAAACGGGTGAAAATAATGGGAACTCCATGGAGAACAGACATGCAAACCAACGAGCCGGGCCCATGAAACTGAACCACAGGTTGTGAATGGACCAATCACAATGACAGTAAACTAATAAAATCCGAAGGTACAGTATCAGGAAATCAAACAACGGGAAGGTGGACGAATACGCACGATAACAAAGACAGTGTAGTGTAACATAAGAAACGCATACAACAACGCAACACAGATCACGAAGCTCAATCAATCTCCAGGTCGCGCGACTGTCAATAGCCAATCGTGTTACAGCTTGAAACAACCCTTTGCAAACTAGTCCATTTCAAGCAAGAGGAGAGGAGCCAGTCACCCAACAGCGTATTGATGACCACTCCGCTAGGAAAGTCAACTGTGAGCCAATAGTCAAGCTTGGCCGACAGATTAACAGCCACCCAATCAACTACCAATAGTTTTTCAAGTTTTGCACAACGACAAGTGGTCGGCGGTCATTAATCATATTTATGACACAACTAATACGAACTGTAGCAATATATTTGTTATCGACATCCAGACCAAAAGTAACCATGGAAGTTGTCACTTGCATCCTTAATCTTACTGTTTAGAAGAAATGAACCAGAAGCCTCTATCTTTCACCAGACGGGGCAGTATAACAACCTCACAGTGTGTGGGTTATCTGAAGGACACTTCATTGCTTTCAGATCTTTGCATCGAAACTGGCTCCTTACCATGCAAGAAAAGATATAACATGCTCAGAGTGATTTAGTGTGTTCCATGGATAACAGGAATCCATAGTGAGGTTGTCCAGAAAATAGGCTAACTAACTGTGGAGTGATGTCTAAATGCTTGGGGTCATAGCAGGTGGGCTCCGCGTTGGGCTGAACCAGATGCTATTTTCCTGACAATACACAAAGGCCTGCTGAGAGCGCTTCCTATTGTTGCATGAAGTAGAGGCCTTGAAAAACTGACCATTACGTTTGACGGGTTTTCGTAAAAATTACAAGGCCAGCTATAGACAATGTACTAAGACACCTTAATATAATCCCCAGCCGGGCATTAAAAAGAGCCGGGACTGTGACGAGAGCAAAGTTTAGGAGAGCGTATTTTTTCCGGTGTTCTTTCGCAATAAACTGACATGTGGTATGTCAGCCAGAAGTAAAGGATGTACACTTGTCACCCTTATCAGACCATGTAATCATTTCTCCTCAGTTTTTAGGGTAGAGTTTAAATAGTCCTGTTCTACTTTCCCAATGAAATTACCGTAAAGTTGTTCCTCAATCGGCCAATCACATCAAAAGATATTGACTACTCTTATAAAAGCTGTATGAGCGCAAGAAGGTAAGGAGGAACTGCCCATCACACCGAGCACTTATGGTGTCCCTATGGTTAATGACGAAACGTCGGCAAGCAATTTGACAAACTTGGCGAACATATCAAGAGCCGCCTCATCCACAACCGAAAGCCGTCAGCTTTCCCCTTATCGCTATGACGGCATGTAGTGCTATCAGGGGGATATCTCTACATGCTATCCCTGGAAATTAAGTGTAGCATAATGAAACCTGGAGAACTTGAAAGATTACGGCGGCATATGAATGACAAACAAGTGAGTATTACAGGCGCGCATCGCTATGCCAGGCTGATGGCTTGCAACAGGCCTATACCTGCCTATTTCTATGCTGTTCTATCGTTTACCAAGGGCTTGCACGCAGGACCACATCCACTTTCACACAAACTGTTCATAACTCTCCAGGTATGCACTCTACTGAAAAATACTAATCATGTCACAGACCCTTAGAAGTCACGCTTTTTGTTTGGCCCACATGGCGTATGACAGACATGAGAGTGTTTTGGCGCCCCATTTCAATAGAACCCCCACGGTTTTTCTCTGCTAGGTTTATTAACCCCTACTGATTGTCATGTACAAAAAACGTAACTTTATGTGTTGCGTTATCCCCTGTGGTTTCTGTATTCCCTATCAGATCGACGACTACTAAGTATACTTTCGCAGTGACTACGTTATTGTTAGGTTAGGCTTGCGTCTTAAACTTGTCCCCTTCAAACGTGGAATTAATTATTTCTGTAGTTACATCTTCTAGTGAAGTCCTAGCCACCTATATGCCAAGTACAACACCACTGAAAGAATGCAACTCATTGCTATATATATATATATATAGCATAATCAACTCCCTGATGTCTAGTAACAAACAGAACTTAACCAATCAGCTACGAGCGACTGATCAGCATTGTGATCAACTCGCAATTCGACAGGACATAGCGGCAATCACGTGTCGACTGGCTCCTTGAGTGAGGACATCTCAGATGAAACGTTCACGTAGACATGTAGTGATCCGATCCCTATGTTCGTACAAATCGTAGGTCCGATTTGCACTCATGTTTTGAGGAAACACGACAAAAACCTCGTCCAAATTTAATAGAAATCCCGTGCGCCTGAGTTGCAACGACGCTTCGCAGTAAACGAAAGAAAATCGGAAGCAGTTTACACAAGACCCACGCTAATTAGCCATAATCAATAAAGGATAAGTGAATGACGACGCGCACATCATCTATATTGAATTGAATGATGTCCTGATATGGTTTACAAAATTGAAAGGCAATGTATAAATAAGTTATATACTTATAAAACAAAATAATGCTATAAAAATATGGGGAAAGCCTATATGAATCAGCTTTTCAAAAAGAACCGGTCAAGGCGGGAAACTTTTGTCTTCGGATCCGAATGTTTCTTGGGATTCGTCGGAGCAGGCCGTTTTGTCAGCCACTTCATATGACTTTGCTGTTGAGGTATTCGTTCAAAAGCTTTGTGCACCGTATTATGCGCTAAAATGGGGGGCAGTGAAGGTGCAGAAACTCCGGTGGGGTGTGAAGTTTGGTTACTCAGGTGGCGCCGCATGATCGCCATCTCCAACAACACGGACGGTCTTCGCTGGAGTTTGCAAGGTTCAGTGCTAGTTGACGGTTTACTTGATACAAATATTTTGGAGGGCGTTGAAGTCGAGCAAAGCTGATCAATTGAAAGACATTTGTTTAGCGGTGAACATATCGGTTTCGTATTCTTCTCTGTTGTTTCCTTCGCGCGAAAAGGGTTCTCAAAGGGGGTCCGCAACCGCTTCTGTTAGATATAAAGGAGAGAAATTAGTCCCGTTATCGAGTTGGGCAAATGTACAACGTCGGTCAAAACTGGAAGTGAGCCTAGGTCATTTCGGTGAAGTGCACCCGTTGACGAGATGCTTTGGGCACATGACTCGGTAAAGGGAACATGGATTTATCTTTTTTATTCACTCTGTGCCGGAAGTTTAACCGGTGAGAATGACAAATGGATGACGAGTTGCCTACCCTGATTATCAAGTAATGTGGGGCTGGATTCGATGGTGTATTATACTGGTGAATCAGTTAGTCAAGTCATCAGCTATAAACAAGTTACAGAGAGTACATTGGTTCCAGTCGCTACGTCATGATTTCGTGGTGCGTCAGTGTGTGTAGACGTTGAGTGGTATTTGACCATCGTATGACCGGGCGTTGACGTCCGATTGCGACTGATCGTTTCAAGTTCTCATTACACTGGTGAGATCGAGGGCGAGATGGCACAGTGGTTAGAGCGCGAATTTACTGCCCGGAAGGTTCATGGTTCGAAACCGATCTCTGCCTCTCAACTTCCCCGGTTAATACTTGGGCAACCTGGCAGTATCTCAACCCTCGTGCCTCGTTTGGGTGGCACGGCAGCTAAGCACCGAAAAGGTGCTACAGCTGAACGATTCATTCAACTGGTGAGTTCGCGGACACATGCGCCTAGTAGAGCATTGTATCTCTCTCCATCAATCTTCCTATATTAAGACATTTCGAAATAAAATTCCTGGCTCTATGCCGCTGAAGCATCCAGTTCCAACGCTGCTACTGTGCCGCATGGACACCAAGGCTTGAGAAATGGGTTGTTTTTACAATGACAGTATAGGATTGAGATGCGAAAGAAAAGTGAACTACACTTCTCCACTTGAGCCACAGCCTGAGGTCCACGTATCAGAACAACCCACATCCCTGTCTAGTCCGAATCATTGGGAAAACTATCTTGGTAAACCTAGGAAAGTCCGAACAGGTCAAATGAAATAACGGATTTCACAACCGAATATAGGTTACAAGAGACAAGTTGGACCCCACTTACTTGTAGTTCAATAGTGGGTGGGGCTTGTGGGGTAATGGCGAGTCTTTCCGGGGTATCCAATATCGGAGAGGAGGGGTTGTCTGTTTGAAGAGATGTAATGGATGAGCGACTGGAGAATAAATCAATAGAGTCTTGAGCAGCGTCAATATCCACGGGATTAGCTGACAATTTGAAGGAAGAGTTTGTACTGGCATCTACTGTTCTATTTCCAGGCTTACTGTTGGCACACTGCATCAAGGAAGTTAGTTCTTTTTCCAGGGAGTTGATTTGTTTATCTTTTTTGGCGACCATCATCTCGAAGCGGGAAGCACGCTGAGACGCTGTCTGATGTAGCTTACGCACCCGAGAAAGCTCGATACGGTAGCTTCGCGCTTTCTCTCTGGCTGAGGTGAGTTCTGAGCGCAGCACTGCTGTCCAACGACACAGGGTCTCCAATCCATATGTGGCCTCTCGGTCAACAGGTTTTAAAGATGTTTCATTCTTTTCACTCCGATACCGTGACAACAGGTCCATTGCAGCTTCTTCAGAGGCTGGAATCAAAATATGAAAAACAAATTAAAAAAAACTGCTGTCATAACTGGACGATCGAACACTGCTCAGGTACTTCCAACCTAGCACCAACGATGTCTCGTTTGGTGATAAAACTTTTACAAACTAGGTGCCAAGCTAGACGGACAGCTAACAGTCTTATGATTGCATAGCAGTCAGGTGTATTAACGGCACACACAGTGGAAACCTTAAAGATCACAGGATAGCCATTCAGCTGTAACACCCTTCCGGTGCCTACCTGCCACGCCACCCGAAGGAAGCGCGAGGGCTGGGATACTGTCAGGTTGCCCAAGCCTAGATGAGAGCAGTCGAGATACAGAGGTCGGGTTCGAAACCGTGCACACGAGTCAGACACCTAAGATGTACCCAAGGCTCATCACGCGCCACACAATAGTTACCTTACATTTTCGAACCAATCAAACTCCCATTGCATCTATCCTTTTGAGGATGAAACAGAAACAAAATAACTTTGGATGGATAAAAAATGAACGATCAGGTAAATGATTTGTCTGAAGAGGGTTATCTTGAACCAAGTCATTTCAGCCAACATTTAAAAACCAGACAGAAAATACATTGTCAACCGTAGACAAGTAAGCCAGGTTACTCACCTCTGATATTCAAGACGCAAGTCAACTAGTTTGGAATAGACACACCAACAATTCATCACAACCATAAACATTATTGCTTGGGAACAAAATAGAGTACTGAGGCGAGCGCAGACAAATCACCGTTTGGACGAATATTCGACAAGGAGAAGGGCTGAAGACCGTCAGGGCTGAGAACAGAGCAAGTGCCTCAAAGGTCAACACAACAGAAGATCGTCTGAACTAAACCTATAATTTTAGTGTGACCCGAAGGGTATACCGACTCGATTAGAAGGATCATCTGAGTTACCTGCCAAGAGTAAGAGCCAGACAACCCTTGAAGCGTTTTGGTCATTTCAAAACCTCTTCAGACCCAAACAAGGCATCCTAAGATTGGTATCAAGACATGTCAACACATCATCAAGGCAANGATATTGATGTGTTGTTTTCAGCACCCGGTTCGGAGTAGCGGAAACGCAGAGGTGAACAGAATTTGACATGGTAGACGGGAACGAAGGGTGTTTCTGTACTCTTAGTGGTACTCACCTTCCAGAGTGAGAGCGACGTGACTATCTTTGTGCTTGGTGGGACACATCAAACGATAAGGTGGCTAATCTATGTCTGTTCTATTCAGATTAGCTAACAGAGCGTTGAAAGTGCAGACACTTCGGTAATCCCTGGGTTCACTTCCCTGTCCCATCTTTTCCTTCCTTTTATTCAAATAAACTGGCATGGTTGTACGGACGTGAAGCAACAGTGTTCCTCACTGGTTTTTCTGTCAATGATGATGATGATTGATGCGAACCAGTATATTTTCAAACAGTCCTCGAATTACAGTGCACTTATAATGCTTCCAACTCATGGGAATAGCCACAAAATTGTTGCCTGCTACTCATATGGTGGGGAATTCCGTCGTGATTACGCAGTGAAAACTACAGCATAGGAACACAAAACCGTCACAGATAGAGATCGGAAGTGACGTACACATCATCATCGACAGCATGACATCAGTGTTCAACACAGATGCTTCGCATGCAACCATGATTTATTTGTGAAGAAAAGAATGAAGATGGACGGGGAAGGGACTTAGTCCTAGCTTTCAACAATCATTCCGAGGTGCCTGCATCTTCAAACACTCATTGAGGCAATCTGGATAGAAACTGGCAACAAGATAGCCACTGACATCGGTTGGCAGCCATATCTTGCAGCGTCTCCAACCAGGCGCAGTGGGGATTACGCGTCCCCCATCCCGGAAGGCGAGTAGCACCAACAGAACCCAAACGTTTCATGATTTCTTTCATACCCCTCTGCCAGGCCAAGGGTTGGCCACCTCTCTGCTTCCGCCACTCTTAACTGGACACGAAAAACAGCACTCTCTTCGGCAAACGATGGCTAGGCATATGCAACACATGTCCCAACCAACGCAGCTTCTGGTCCCGGACATATTCTTCATTGGAAGTACCCGTTGTATAACCGAAAACGCGTTTTCTAATTGCCTCCTTACGGATATGCCGACACCAGCCCACGTGACTTATGGTTCTGAGGCAACGATTGTCAAACACCTGAAGACGTCTTAGTTCCAAGTTTCACAGCCATACAACAAAACAGCACGCACTACAGCCTGATACACATCCGTTGAGATTCACGGATATACCGCTTTGACGCCATAGGTGACTCAAATTAGCAAACGCGACCCGGGTCCTGCAGATTCGTGCGTTTACCTCATCTGTCACACTACAACCAGAACCAATACAACTTCCAAGGTACGTAAAAAGCCCCATAACTTCGAGTGTCCCTCCCTGGATTGTATGTCGCGCGTCTAGTGTCTGCATGTCCAAGAGTATGACCTTACACTTTGTGGGTGTAAGTATATACCAAAGGATAGTTCATCCCAAAACACTTGCGTCCTCTCCTCCTCTTCGGGAGTGAGACCAATGTTATCTGTATATTCCAAAGGTTATCGTCACAAGCTATTTGAATACCTTCCAGTGTTCGTTTCATTATTTCACTGATCACGAAATTAAATGGGAATGAAGTGAGTGAGCGTCCCTGACGTACGTATGGCGTTGTTCTAGCACCTGACGGAGTGTGAAGATTTGGTCAACGCAACTTCTACCTGGCCCAAATACCGCTTACTGCTCTCGAATAAGTGTTTCACGAGCCACCGTAAGGCGACGAAGCACAATTGACGCCAACAGTCTGGTTACAACCGGGGTCAAGCTGATCCCCCTGTGGTTGCCACACTCACTGCGAGCCCGTTTTTTGAAAATGGGCATACCATGTGCACTGATCATTTGCTCAATTGCCCCAGTATCACATCGATCTTGGTCAGCCGAAAACTCCGAGGATCCGTATTCACGGATCAGCTGGTTCCACTGCAACAAAGCGGTGAGTGGCTGATCATGTCGCAATTATCACTGAGGTCAAACGTTTAACACAGCCAAAATATTGTTTCTTTGTTCTAACTGCATGTGTTCACAGAGAATAGTTCCCGAGGATGATATTATTAAAATATTCAAGTTATAAGCGTAAACAGCTGAAGCATACTTGTGAGAAGGTTGAAAACACTTTTTTAAACTGTCAAACCAGCGATTTATGATACCATAGACAAGCCTTTTCATCAAAAGGCACGTCCAGCACTACTAGGCTCTCCAGAACTAGCAGTAAATTTGGACGAATCGACTTGCACGAGGGAGAGAAGATATTGAGGTCGGAAAGGGAGCCCCTGGCCCTTTTTTGTCCATAAGCACTGACGATAAATACATTAGCAGTAAAAGACAAACCAGAAATCTCGGACAGATGAGATCACTTGGCAAGGTCAGAGGACATGGCGGCAGACAGGAATGTGAATAGGCTGGTGCGGAGGGTACCAGCATGTGGATGCTTCTAGGTCTGACAGTCAATCCAAAACGGTGTCTCGTGTCATTCAATGGAAGAAGATTTAGACAGTTGAAGTTCTACAACCGTAGTTATATCACGCAGAGTATGAACTACACAAGTTCTCTCCAATTTCGTGGGTACCCTAACGGGCAAAATGAGGAATATAGACAACCTGATGGTTAAACCCATTTCGGACTTTACTTGAAACGGTTGACAGAACCATCCTAGCCAGATGGTAGCGTAAACAATGGAAGAAAATGTGATGACCATCATTACTTATAATTGAACTGGGTTATGGAATCATCCTTTCTATTAGTGGTTCAAGCTTTTGCCATTCGTGAAAGAAAATAGATCTCAGTTCATACACTTTCGGAAAAAAACTGCCACCTTGCCAGTTAACCTCAGAGCATCCGACGGAATTCAAGTCCCGATTGTAAGTACTTTAGGTACTTTAGGTTATGGAGTTACGAAAAATAGAAATGGTGCAGTTGACCACACTGTCACAGAGGAGTATAATACATATGAATCAGGCTCCCTGATCCGAAGGGAGAAAATCAGCCGAAGTTCTGTTGCGTGAATTGGTAGTCGACTTTCACGTCGAAACTAACAATCCAGTTCTACCACCAGCAAAAGGCGTACGTTTAATCGAAACACAGCCATTACAAGCTCGACGGTCGAACTATTGCCACTATTTACGTGAATTACCAGTGGAAGGAAGAAGGCCTTCGCTACGGAGTTATTTATCAGAAACTGCCAACTGGACAGTTACAGACTATTGGACAGGGAAGCAAAACTCCCATATGCATCTTGTTTACAAAGACTGAATATACATATTCTCTTTGAACGCGTCTTTCCGGACTTTCCTGAGTATTCATTGACTGTTTCTCAAATCCAAGCAAATGGTATAAAGTGAATCCACAAATTCCGCAATAGATCTCCCTTTTCAAGAGACGCAAAGGGGGTTTGCAGGAAAACATACTACTCGTATGCCTCCCCATCAGTAGTATCACCGTTACACCAGTAGCTCACCAGTTGACGGAGTTCATCGAATACTTTTTCTCAACACTAAAGACCTGGCAGTTCCAGTCGATGTGATTAAAAACTTAGTTTGTTCCTAATAGAACGTGGCTACTATGCACCCAAGCAACTCATGCTAGTTTAGAGGTGGTACAGCTCGTAGCAATCACTATATGCCTCGTAAGTGGATATCCATGCAGGGATATCTATGCAAGTTTGACGCATTTGTCAGTTGAATAGGAAACCTGAATACCGCCTTCACATTCCTCCAAATTGATTTGTAGTGGATTAGATTGGCTATAACTATGAATACATTCCGCAATTCTTCGGTCACTAATTCTTGAGACCCAATAGGCTGGTATTTTACCCGTGTTCACGCTCAAACAATGGTGATGTCCCTGAGATTAATCGAGTTTGCTAACCGAGTGGTTGGTGAAGTTGGGGACCCTTTTTGTTTTCAAAAACATTCTAAATTACGTCCTCGTTTTCATAAACTTATCAAAAGCTTGAAAACCCACAAAACACACAAGTTTGTGATTATGAGGGGTTAGCTAATAAATACGGAATGCAAGAACGTTGGAAGTCACTGGTGTTCAAAAGGCATCCCTACATTAAACTCCGAACGACGTCAATAAGTATAAAGCTTAACTGGAAAGGCCGTGGAACTAAAATTGGCTTCGATAGACTAATATCCTATTCCACTGTGTATCCGAAACAGGCACAGTGATAAACTAACAACAAAACAGGGACAGCACTCTTCCTAACCTGCAATAAGTTTCTGAATATTCTGCATCCCTTCCATCTCAGCACGCAACTTGACCGCTTCTGCCTTCATTGATTCAGCGTCACGCAGAAACTGTTTCATACTCATCAGTTCGGCTCTGTAATGGGAAAAAGATATGAAGATGAACGAATAGTTAATAGCAGGGACGTTTGTCCAACGTACTTCGGAGAGCAATAAGTGCCCCGACGGTTCAGCTGAATTGGAAGGTCAGGTGAGAGAAATAGGATTAGCATGACCATACTGTGAATACCGAGGATAAGTGAACTAATGTCCTGAATAATCTTTCTACAACACTTATTGATCGATGGTTGCCTTAGTTAGTCACCAATCCTTAATTTGTACTCTGAATTCTCATGTCATGAATCACCACTTCAATGCCGTACAAGGTTCTTCATTGGACGCTTTCCTCACCTATAATCTACTGTTGATCAGTTTCCACGTAGCGGGGTAGCGCGTACACTGGCTTGGGCCAAATGAGTAGCTCTTTAGATAGAGATGAAACCTCCAGTACGACCCATTCGGAAGCGGAATCTGCTCAACGTGGCATTGAGAGATTCGCTTCGCGGCCGAAGTACAAGTATCTACCACGATTGGGGTGTTCCTGCGCACTCTCCTGGGAGCCCGTGTACGTTGGTGGGAGACTTGTGTGACGTAAGTTGTCTGGAACAATTCTAAGGTGGCCCAGTTTAAAACCACGGGCAATGTTGATACACGAAAAGACAAGAAACTGAGAGTTATAACGTACGTTGACAAAGAATAATTTTCACGCATCAGATACACAGGGTGCGTTAATCATGCTAGTCCACAGTGTTCTTCGAAGGGGGCTGCAAGCAAATAAATCCGCAGAATTGGGCACAATGGAACCATCGACAGCAAACAATAATAGTGTGGACGCTTCGTTAGTTACATTCGTAAATGGTCTTTCATGATCGTTTAGTCCAGACGCTGTTGATAAAAATACATGCGAGTAAACCGGCTGAGCATATTCATGCAAATGACGAATGTATCCCTAAGAGTCGCTAAAATGGAGAGTGAAACAATCGTTCACCGAAGACAGAAATGCCTCATCTCCTTGCCCAGTTGAATGAGGAGCACGCATCGTGGACAAGTTAGATTCGCTCAATATATAAAAGGCACTTGAAATGCCTACCAGCTGACTCCACCAGACAGGACCTAACATTTGCGAAGATCTTGAGTATTAAACGCTGCATTTGAAATGCCAGTTAGCAACACATCACTCTTTCAAAGACGGTAGACTGGGTACGCTCGTCATCGTGCTATTAGATTACCTACATACATCAGGTAGGAATTTCACAAAGACTGCATGGACAAAGCGGGAGATACACGCTCATCAATCTGCGCATGAAAAATAGTATAAATCCAAAACAATTGTGTAACGTAGATAATCAGAGCATGTACCGATGAAAAAATTGCCCTACTAACTTAACGCCACTACTAACTAACTTACATGCTTCCCGGTAGACAGTGTACAGCCCCTAAGAAGATCATTAAACTTGGCAGAAGTAGGCGAGATCAATCCACGGGAATTGATCAGTACTGTGTGTCAGGGTTTTCCCTATGGGACGAGCACTAACTCAGGGGTTAAAGGTGTAGTACTAAATGAAGATGCCATTTCTTACCGTAGATCTCTACATCGCTGGCGCTCCTTTTCACATAGTTTATCCGACTCAGTATACAAAGCTGATATTGTGGCAATCTCTTTGGCGCGGTCAGCGGCCAGTTTGTTGTTCTCCTCTGCTCTACGTTCAACCTGCCTGAGCTCTTCCTCCAAACGAGTTTTCTCGGCACGCATTCGGTAAAGTTCAATGTCCAGACCATCTTGACATGAATGTCTGCCAGGGCTCTGTCCAGAAATTGTGGAACACATATGGACACATAATATGACACATCGATAATCAATCTGCGAACCATGCCTACACACCAGAAGGCTTCTGTACGGGTCCTTACCCCCAACATAAAAGGGGGAAACTTCAAATGGGGACCACACTTGAATTTTTATTACCCACAATCTAATCGGAGACACCCACCGGCGCTGTTGTCTTATTTCGGCCGTGACTGATTTACGCAGGTCATGCGTGAAGACTAACTGAATGCCATAAGGGATCAACTAAAATTGGTCTCTTCGGGAGGATGACTCGAATCGGGTGACTGCACTTCGCAACTGTTCACAGTTCTTTTAATCATTCGTTTGTGTCATTGTTCTGATCTGTTCCCAGTCAACCGTGGAAAATCGTTGAGGAAAGTATATGGAACTCAGAATGAACTTAAAGTGCCCCATTAAAAACAGCTAATGATTTCCAGTCGAGAAATTAGGATATCGCAAAAGATGCCTAAATAGTTGTATTTTCGAATTTCTATCATAACACAACCTGAAGAACGCATGCATCCCGAGAGGATCCGGCTTAACTGCTACCAAATGCTTCAATATATTAGTGACCATACCCTTAGGCGACTATAACAGTGGGCGAGTTGGTCCAAGTGGTTAGAGCGTGAACTTACTGATCGGAAGGTCTGTGGTTCGAACCCTACCTCTGCCACTCGACTTCCCCTGCCTAGGCTTGGGCAACCTGACAGTACACCAACCCTCGTGCAACCTTTGGGTGGCATGGAAGCTAGGCACTGAAAGGGTGCTAGAGCTGAACAATTACTATTTGTTATTCTTAACGGTGGAAAACAACATGGGGAGACAGCATCCAAACTGAGACGCACCTTATAAACCACATATAGTATTCAGATGTCGTATACGATGTGCGGGAAGCTGTGTACGAAGCTGTCTGCGAGCAAAATTTGTTGATCCCAAGGGCACTTCAGAGTGGATTTTCCCAATCATCCATCCTGTAAGAATGATACTCTGTATGATCGAAATAAGGAACACATGGTAGCACTAACGTGCACACGCTCCAACAGTTATGGCAACTATATAAACAACAGTGATTTGTGAACTATGTCAGTGACATGACGTACGTTTCGTTGGAAAACCAAATTATCATAATACAACTTGACCAGAAGCGGCCAGTGATAAGTCATTTGCTCGCCCATTATAAAATATACTACGGTTGCACCGGTCATGATGCCTTGGTGAATAAAGCTGTAGCAGCTGAAACCGGTACATGGTTTGTGCGCTGAAAAAGATGGATGGTATCAGCAAGCTTTATTTAGTGAAGCCTGCTCGGATTGAAAGGGTTAAGGGCGCTTCCCTATCATTTGAACCATGAAAACTTAATTGATTGGTTAAAGACATACCGGTATGTGACCTGTGCGAAGTTGAAGTGTCACAGACTTATTCCATCAATGAGTTGAGGTAAGCAACGGGACTAGAAATGGTGTTGGTGTATCTAGCTGTGTATCTTTAATCCTCCGCCCACTAGTTATATGGGGGTTTTACCTCCTGGTGACCTTGAAGTACATCCTCCCCTCTAAGTGCTATCGACAGTAAAGTATGAACGGCGATTTAAAAAAACCAGCGACCTTGTGCCTAATTCATGATTGAAAAAAACGAATGGACCTTCGCTGTTCTATACACACAGTACGCATCATAAGCCATGTATTTTCTTTCCACCTTAACTCATGTCTCATCCATGTTAGATCATGAAGAAATGAATTTCTTTTACTCTCTTTTACCTATCGGTCACCATAAACTTAGTGGCCATAAGACTCCGAAATTCAAAAAGTATGCCTCGTTTGTAAATTCTTCTAATTGGATTCACCTGTTTGATGAAGAACAACCTCTACACTTGTACAATACTCTCCGGTTTCCCCTACCATCTGATACATTGCTTTAATAGGTAAAAGTGATTCGTCACACAACACACTAATCATACTACCACACGAAGCCAACAAAATCTCCCCACGAGTGCATCAAACGAAAGCGTTATCTAATTGAGTCGGATTCAGCTGACTCACCCCCATGACCTTAATATCTGCATTATATGGCACGGTAAATAGCGAAACGAATCGAGAATAAAGAGCTTCCACAACGCGAATTCATGGGTAATAAAGTGAGACCTAAGACAATAGCCGGGAATCAGTTATGTTGTGAGCACGTACTCGGTGTTATCTACATTTCTGCTACTGTTATTAAATCTGTGACAATTAGTGACCAAAGATGGCAAATCCAGACAGAAAACGGACAGCTGGAAAGTTGAAAAATGTACATCATGAAGCCCGTGAGACGATGTCAACATCGCGAAGTGGAAGGGCATAATTATTGCGATGGAAGAATAAACTTCACCCGATGAGTGAAACTTCTATCTGAGAAGTCGTTGCTCGAGGAGCCAGTCAACATGTGTGACCGCGTGATGTGGATCCCGTGATTGAAGGATGAGCGGCGCTATATCCTGTCTAAGTGCCAGTTAATCACACTGCTGATCAGCCACTCGTGGCCGAACGGTTAAGTGTTCAAACTACTAGCCGGGAGGTCGCGGGTTCCAGACTCTTCGGAGTTTCGTGAGATGCGCACTGCTGATGATTCCCAATGAAATGATGAAACAGCTGTACAGTGCTTTTCGGCTTTTCAGCATAGATTGGCTTCACTTACAGGACGAAATCTCCACAAAAGTCCCAAATCTCCTCACACTACCAACAGCCATTAATATCAGAAGAACAAGTAACGGCGCGGGTTGTGCAGTCTTGGATGTGAAAACCGTGTACTTGTTGTACAGTGGTTATATCTGTCGCAGTTTGTTTCCCAGACGATCTGGGGAGATAGCAGTGGACAGCTAGGTAGTGAAGACAATGGCCGATACAAGTAACTTTTGAAAACAGGGGGGTCGGGAGGAAGCCAACAGTTCGGATGCATGTGCGCCATTGAGTGTGCGACCGGCCGGAAAACTGAAACACGAACCTTCATGTCCAACGTTGCCGGTAGACTTCACTGGATATCCACTAACCTGTTTTCTTCTGAACTCGAGAAAACCCAGTGGTTAAGGCGCGAACTTACTGATCGGAAGGTGCGTGATTCTAACCCGACATCTGCATCTGGACTGCTCCTGTCTAGAATCGGGCAACCTGGTAGTATCTCAGCCCTCGTGTTCCCTTCGGGCGGCATAAAAGCTAGACACCAGAAAAGCACTATAGCTGGACGACCTTCCTTTCTGCGATAGCGATTTCCGATCACTTTTGTTGTCTGTTATCATGATAATAATTACTGTTTTTATTTCTGTTCTCACATGAACTCTTGGGGCTTTGAAATCCAAAATGCGCTACACCAGATACCCGCAACGGAATTGACTAACATGAAAAGTACTGACCGTGAGGAGTTTGCAGTCCCTACCGTACAGCTCTCACGGTTGACTCATGAAAATAGTAGCGAAGGCGTAGATAGTACCGCCAACAGAACAGCAAAAAACGGGATTATTGTGAACGGAGTGATACAGCTCAGTGGTTAAGTGGAAATACACTCGTTCAATTCATCAACTGTGGAAGTTTTGGTTCCAGGTGTGTAAAGAAGCAGCTCTATGAAAGACTTAGCCATATAAAGCGGTACATATTGTAGCCAAAACTTCTGAACAACTGACGCGAATTACAAGTGAGAAGCTTAAAGACATTCGTAAGCTCAAAGCCACTTACAAGGATTTTCCCTCCAGGCGCAGTTGACCCACGCGTCTGTGAGCTTGGCCCGGGGAAAGGTACGATATCGAAATAAAGCCGAATGATGGTGTTCATTCGTTTTACCTGAACTCTGCACTGAGGACAAGTGACGGCAGTACGGAACCAGGTATCAACACAGTGTTTATGAAAAACATGCCCACAGGGTAAAGCAGATACAACGCAGTCTGAAGCACCAGTGAAGAGCTCATGGCATACGGGACACTGTGCAAGAAGCATAACGCGTATTGCCTGAAGATGTGGAAGCGGCCGTTCAAAGTCTTCCAGGAAAATAGCCAGGGGGCCGTCTGCAAAGAAAAGGGTAAAGTAGTGTGGTACATACTACAGTCGACCATCTTATAACCTCTGTCCCCCCGTAGCTTTCGTGCAAAAACTATAGTTTCGTTGACACTTTGCCTGGGCAAGCACAAAACTTCGAAAAATTCAGTAGTCTCAGTTTACGGTAGCCAATTAGTTATGAAAAAATATTCGAAAAGGATCGGGACACAGAACCTATTAAGTATCCACATCATCCTTTTTGGAATATCACTCCCGACAAACAAGACGAGAATGTTGTCAGCTACCGACGCATGCTGAATGCACCTGGATATTTACGTCTTAAATGGCGAACAGGCTCACAGTTGAAATACCCGACTGGTCAACCTCACACCTCCAAAAGCTGTCTACCTATTGATCCAACGGCCTACTAATCTGTCAAACGGCTCCGTAGACGTTTGTGGGGAATTGTGAGGTTTCCTGAATCTGCATTCGCACCACTCCCCTATGGATAGTCCTCCCCGTGTTTTCACACGACCATCCTGGATGATCCATACCAAATGGAGATATACTGGTTCCACCCTTATTGAAAGTCACCAGCACTGCATACGGTCACTCACGCTGGGATCAGAACTTCAAGCTCCTGACATGCGAAGCGAGGAAAGCACTGTTAATCCATCAACATATATATGAAATTTTCGGCTGTTTAGTGAGCAACTGAGTCTTCACAACAGCAGATTCTTGAACATTCCCGCCACTGATTTTACTTCGGTGTCACACGCTTAAGTTTCGACGATTGACGGAACATCGTCCAGAGGCTCACGATCGTTCAAAGTGATTAATTAGACCGTGAAGTTTTTGTCACTGCTCACCTAGTGACGTTATTCTCATATCGTTCCTTCTCTTGGCCCAACACAGCGAACACAATCAGGATAAAACATGGTAGGCACCCGGTGGACGCAAGTAGAAAATACCCAAATCAAATCAACTACCGAATGGAAATAACTTTGCCGAAGGTGGTGCTACCAGTTTATCCCCATCACGATAGGATTGTTCACAATCATCGCCAGAAATTTAGGATGTGGATAGCGACTTTCAAACAGCCTAAGCCAACAAGTGCCACTTGCGAAAATAGACTACATTTCAATCCGCAGAAGACGAACGCACAGTGGCACAATAGTAACGCTCTTATTTACGATCACTATAAACACCAATAGTAACCGGTGGCTGGAATCTCAAGCGGATTTTGCTTATTATCAACGGTCGAGCCACCGGATGGCGGCTCATAGTCGGTGAACCAGAATACGTTTGTGCGATACTACATGCAAGCCCTTAATATCTATGCAAACTCGAAAGAATGATCCTGGTGGGAAGGCACATGAACGGCGGTCATCAGCAGGATACGTTTAGTGACCAGTGCTTGGAAAACAGAACGAAACTATGGACGTGACACACTATTCTTAAAGTTTCCGAAAACACTTCGATAGCCCACGACCGCAGTCTTCGAGTTTTTACTGGAACCTAAGTTGTACGAGAATCGCCAAATATGCTCAAATAAAGTCGAATCGTTCAGTTGTAACACCTCGGTGCCCATCTGTCATGCCAACGGAAAGAGACATGGGGGCTGGTATACTCCCAAGTTGCTCAAGCATAAACAGGAGCGCATCAATCTGTTTTTTTCACGCAGTACGAGGACTACCTCCAAATGAACAAATTCATTTTGCTAACACTTCCTCTTGTAGACTGGGGGTCGGGGGGCTGGTTGTGGGGTTGGGGGCTTGGCTTAGAACGAATTTTCCCTTAAGGGAACGTTCATGAACATCGTCAGTTGTAAAACCAAGTACGTATTGTAAGTGGTCATAAAGAATTTTCCCTTAAGGGAACGTTCATGAACATCGTCAGTTGTAAAACCAAGTACGTATTGTAAGTGGTCATAAAGATAAGATAATCGTTCAGCTGTAGCACCATTTCGGTGCCAAACGGCCGTACCAGCCGAAAGAAACAGGCTGCCCAAGCCTAGAGGAAGATGTAGGGTTTGAACCACATGCTTTCCGATCAGTAATTCGCGCTCTTACCACTGAGCCATCTTGCCCCTACAGTGGTCATAACTATGAGGTACAGGGTGGATGGCCACGCACTGAAGACAGTAGCTGAGACATTGACGCGTGAATGCAGAAGTTTCAGTGGACTTTTCATTGAGACGATCAGAATGGGAAACCATCAAATATAGGCAACAAGTTGGATGCATGCACGTCATTGAGCGGGTAACTGAACTATGTCTGAACCATGCCTCTAAATATTGTGATGCCCCATCTCGAGATCCCAAACCAGGGAGACAGCAATGACAAGCGCAGCTAAATTTGCTGGCGCTGGCTTTCATGCTTCGTTGCCAAGTCGTTGTTTGAACTCACCTGGCTAACTACCACCCTCCGTTATGTAGTGCGAAGAGAGAGCTCTGGGGAATTCTGTCAAACCAGCGTAACCCATGGATCATGTGATCATTTCATCCGTCTCCCAAAAACCATAGGTGGGTTTCAGTGTTACTGATCCACTTCCATGGAAACTACTCTGAAGACACCAACTGTCAACGTTGAAAGTTTCTTGACGTCTCTAGGATGCAGAGGCCATGATGCTGATCCACAAAAGTGTCCTAAAGCATTGTGAACTCGACCTTTGACGGATAAACTGCCACCACAAATGATGGCGGCTGGAAATGGGCTTCCCGATCCTGATGGAAACCGTGTCCTTGGCTAGACTGTGTTGTATATTTGCTCTGTTTTTCAAACGTTTCATCATTTATTGCTAAATCACTTTCTTCCGTTTTCAGCTCTGTGTCAAAATTTTGGATGAATAAAGCCTAGCTTTCGGGCCCTCCGTCTTTTCCATTGACATTCTGATTGTCGTTGCACTCTGACCCTCGTCGTACACAACAGACTGCCGGATCGATATAGCACTGAGTAGTACACTGGAGTAGGACTCTATCAGCAGGATAGACTCGATATCCCTTGAAAACCTCACCCAACACAAATCCAACACACAACAATGTGTCAAAATATTGGTAGCTCGGATGCGTTTATTGATTATTGATCCAGCAGCTGTTGAACTGTCCTCCGAGTTTCGAAATCAACTTGCAAACGTCTCGTCACCTCCGCCCCAACAGCTCGCTTCATGATGTCTCCTTCTTTGATGACGAAACGTCTGAAAATTAAATATCAAGCTCGGCGAACATATCTACAGCCACCTGAGTAAAAATTAACACATAACAGACAGTCCGAGTTATAAATAACGTGCTCGAATACTCGCTATAGCATCAGTATGCTGGTAGAGTGAGGTTAAAGAGTAACTTTCGGCGGGGTTCCAGACTAGCGAACTCTACTCTGGCTTCAGAAATGAGCTTCGGTGTATTTCAACTGGAATCGCTCAGCTGTAACAACCTTTAGGACATTCCGGTTTCCCTATCCAACCACTTGAGCCATCTCTCTCCCCACCTGGAAACTCATTGGCGGTTATACCGCTTCATAGGTAGATAAAGTTGGGAACCATCTCCAACCTGAAAACACCAAGGTTGACACGGATAAACGGCATGTGCTTGCTGATCAGGAAGTAAGGTACTAAACTTTAGCAACCTTTCGGACACCCACATAGGAAATCAAACGATCCAAAGTTTTCTGCACACCATGAAAGATATTAGCGGTTTAGATACTGTCGATTGAACGGCCTCTTTTACCCAGATAGACCTAAATAAGCTAGACAGGCACTAGCTGATAAGCCCACCACATCCTTGAAGTCAGCAGATGGAAGGTCATCAGGACCAGCAGCACGATGACGCTTGAGTAGAGATATACAGTCCGATACTCCTGAGGTTGAAGGCGACTCTAGATTCACGACCCACCTTCCTGCTGAAGGCCAGGATTTCGAACTGTAAGTAGCAGATGGCCAAATGATTTTCTGTTCGAAATACTGACGCTTGAGCTGACAGGATACATGATGCACAATGACTTAGAACACGTGCGACAGATTGCAATAGTTGGCTTGTGCACATGAACTGAGTTTAACCATATCCGTAGGGATCTGAGAGTCCTTCACGAAAGTGGAGGGAGGAGTTCTATTTAATGGTGCAGGGGCCGCGATTTCGGTAAGTGTCGCCCAGCAGTTTGAAGATGGCCGCATTACTCGCTCAGCGCCACAAAAGAGTGACGGGTTAGGGAGCTGAGTAGCTCGGTTGTGGGGTGAGTGCCAAAGAGCTAGCGTCTAAAAGCCACTTAAGTGAATGGGGTGGGAGAAGCTACGTTGTTCTATGTTCAGCAGAACATCATCATCATCATCATCATCGACAGCATGACATCAGTCTTCAACACCG
>NW_008751827.1:456455-460329 GCF_000715545.1 Opisthorchis viverrini | reverse complement strand
GGAAATGCAAATGCATTACCATTTCTACGGAACAAGTCGCCACATGTTCCAACCCCCAACCTGGAGGGCCAGGAGACTGTGTTCGTCAGACCTCTAACCATTGACCAACCTGGTATGAGAGACTCTGTGAGTGTCGCGAGACATTATCCAGTATAGCTCAATGGATGGCTGAGGTGCGCAAACCGTCACACCACGGTAAGGTCCAGTCTCTTCGTGACAGTTCAGCAGAACGACAGAAGGGCAAACTTCCTTCGGGCGTCGGGACTACTAGAGCATCGGTTACTAGTTGAATCGAAGGCTGAATCAGAGTTCAGCTTATCTGGATGTGAGGCGATGAAATATAGGGAAAATGAACCAAATGAGAATCCAAAAGAATCGTCGAACTCGAACCTTCAAAGACAATGGGGCAAAACGACCATTAAAATCACAGCTTGCGACCTTGATATTTGGATTGCTTCCAAATACACTTATATACTAGAAGCCCACCAAGGACACATCACAATAAGGCGAAACCAAAGCTCCGTGCTGGCTGCACGCTAGGTCCCAGAATATGAGCGTAGTTTGGAGTTCGGAAGGCCTATTTTCCACGACCTTGTGCAACTTAGAAGAAGGAGCCCAAGAGTAAGTAAAACGGTTAACGAGGCGAAAATAACGCAGATAATAAAACTGCAATTCGAGTATGGAATTTAACATTGACAGCCAGGAGTTTTCGAAGGCGAGATCCCGAACGTCACAATACTCAACCTTGAAAATTTGGTTTCGCGCGAAGGCCGTTCGTGGATTTACATTTAGCACGAAGGCAAGTTTCGGTATGTTCTTGCCGTTTAACGACTGCGGTTAACCAGAAAGGCAAGGGAAAAAATTGTGTAGTACCTCTCTATCTCGGCGTGGGGCGGTAAGCTTTTCAGCGTGAAGATTTGCATAAAAAGCGTTTAATATTGCTTTGAACTAGGTACTAGGCGGAATGAGGAGAACCCCCGGATGAATGCCATTCCATGCTGCAACTATCCAAAATAGGAATACTTTTGCCCAATAGACGTGTGTCATCTGAGCTTGAATATTTTCTTACCATGTGTTTGCTGAATGAAAGATGAAAAACACGTGGGACAAACCTGGTTGAAATGGCATATGTAAGTATTGGGTCTCCTGAGCGTTGACGATATTACAGGGGAAAGATATCAAGCGCCACGAGGCGCATTTTATGCTCCACGGATTTGAGGGTAGAACGATTTTCGTAACAGCTCATTGGAAACGCTCATCAATTGTTAGGTCCTTCTCGTGTCCAGAGTAGACGATTCGGGTTGCATATCCAAGAAGCGGTCTGAGGTTGGCCCCAAACAGTATTTCGAAGTTCATGCGATTAATACGGAAGAAGGTGCGCCGAATAATACGTAGAACGTTGGGTGACCTTTGAGCCGGTTTATCTTGGTACAGTAAGAAGGAACTATTTGAAGATAGCCAGGTTCCCAAATTCTTGTTGGAGTCCATTCTCGTGACGTCTTCTCATCCATTTCCCTCATGCACGACGAATACGTGCGCTTAGTCCCCTCCTAATAACAGTTGAACGCGATTTTCGTCATTCAGCGGAATTTGCTGATCCAACGTCTACTTCTGTGCAGCGTCTACATTCATTTGGATGGCACTTAACTCTAGGGTTTCAAGTCGTCAGCAAGTAGTAGACATGGATTTAAAAAAGCGTCCGGATGGACATTGAAGTAGATTTGAAACAGAAATGGTCCCGAAACAAGGCTTTGAGGATTTCTTCTGGAGACCAATGTCAAAGAAGAGTAGCTCGAACCTACCTTCACTCGCGCTGTTATATCTGATAGTAACATCTTGATCCAGGTAGGCTCGAATTTGTAGAAGAGCGATGGCTTTAGGATTTGGTTCATTATGACCGGCTGGATAACACCAACTCTGCTGATTCACCAGATCTGATGTTCCGGTTTCTCATTTTTCACCGCTGCACACTTTTTGTCATGTTTAAGGCAGGAAGCCTCTGTTTTGTGCTCCCTCGCTTAGTTTCTTTCCCACCACCTTGAAATCCCAACGGTCCGGGCTTGATTAGTATTCCTTCCAAAAATGCATGGTAGCTGTGCATCCATGCCCCTGCTGGTAAGTGATGACCATGCCTACTTTGGATAATGCCCATTCCATATGTCGCTGTCCCTTTTCCTACGCCTATGTACCCACGATCTCCGCCAGTCATACTTTTATTCTAGCTGTAACATTATAATCATACTTGACGGTATGCCTTCCACAAGTTGGAATATACACTATTATTGTTCTTATACTTGGGAGGCTCTATCAAATGCTTTTGAGAAGTCGAAAAATATGGCATCCGATATTGGCCCCTTTTCCTTAACTTGGGCTAAGCTGACCTTGAATACGAGTATGTTGGTTAAGAAAGAACGGCTAGAGAAAAATCCGGGTTGAACTGCAAATTTCAAGTTGTTGGTCATGAGGTGATCTAAGGTTGACCGGTTCAGAATGGGTCCCATCACCTTGTGCGGTGCACTGTTACGCAGCCTTTTCCAAGTACCGAAAACCTAAAATAATACGAACCGTTTTTCGATGGAAAACTTGGAGTTCAAATCTCCTTGTTTTGTTATTGTGTCTAATTTTTTCGTGGCTCATGTGAAATAAACCGTCTTTTGGTTGGTTCCTGCTTATCTGGTTGCCCAACTTAACCGTTGATTTGCGGACGTTTCGTCCCTATACGAACAGTCTTCGTCGTGCGCAACTGAGTGGTTAAAGGAAATCGAAAATAGTGAACTAAATTGAGAAACACCCTGCAGCGAGAATTTCCCATTGATCATAGTGAATCAAGCGGTTACACGTTATCATTCACAAAGTAAAAATTTCATGTGCGAAGGCTTTTTGAAACGCAAAAATACTCACGGGTCTTCTTGAAATTTCCGTAGCGTTTGTAATGTAAAGCAATTGTTCACAAGCCAATGCTAATTCGTGACGATTTTCTGTTAGAGGTGGTCACAATGTGGTCACACATGCTGTCACAATTTACCAACCCTCATCCGCTGGCTTCAAAAAACGCCTTTCCACATATCCCCATTCGAAAATTCCCTCGAACGCCACGTATATCCGATTTGCTTCGGCCGCCCATCCATCCTGCACCTATTCATGCACATCGTACCACACAATGCTTGTTAATTTTTATCCGCCACTATCCTCAACAGTCCTGATATTGGCGAACGTTTCTTTGGGGCTTAGCAGCAACAAATAGGTCCTGCCGCTTACCGCTCAAATTTTGGTGTCACAGTCCACACCGTCCAGGATTACTGTGATCTTCCCACTTGACCTTTGCCCATGTATGGAGAACATTTGTGTGTGCTTAACTGCCGTTTTCCGTTCAGCCAGGTTCTCTTGCGCTCTCCCTCCTCCTCCTAGCTTTTCCGAATACATGCTTGGTGTTGCTGATGGCGCAAGTTCCTAATCAGCTGAAAGAGGCGGGCACCGGACGTTCAATAAAATGAATGGGGACCCACATGTATTTGCCTAGAACAATCTAACTTGTGTAAACCACAAACTCGGCATGTTTGCTATCATGTGACTGCCTTAAGCCGCCTGTGATCTTTAACCATTTTCGTCTTTGTGTTCACTTATGCCATTTGTTTTTGGGTGATTTTTTGGCTAATTTTGGTCTTTTAATCCCCGTCTGCCCGAACAACTGTATTACTTAATCTCATAACATGGCCTCTGATTGGTCAGGATCATTTCTAATACTCCGTGGTTGGCCGCGACACGGTGCATGACCACCCCGCCAATTTCGCACGACTACCGCATAGACCGGTCACGACGGCTGCAAGACCATTATTGTGGCAAATTCCTGAATTTCGTCAGCTGTCACTGAAAA
>NW_008751827.1:450648-455152 GCF_000715545.1 Opisthorchis viverrini | reverse complement strand
TACGACTCCCAGTGTTCGTCGGTCCGGTTCGTTTTATATTGAAACCAAGCGATGTTACGTCCTGTAATCCATTTTCTTGTTCGACTCCTCAGAACAAACATCTGTACGCAGGTGGCTCGAGGCACCTCTGTCGAATTGTCTGCAATCAAGGTCTGCGGCTGGGCTATGAATGATTTCCATCGCCTATTTGCCTAGAACAATCTAACTTGTGTAAACCACAAACTCGGCATGTTTGCTAGCATGTGACTGCATTAAGCCGCCTGTGATCTTTAACCATTTTTGTCTTTGTATTCACTTAGGCCATTTGTTTTTGGGTGTTTTTTTGCTAATTTTGGTCTTTTAATCCCCGTATGCCCTGAGCAACTGTATTACTTAATCTCATAACATGGCCCCTGATTGGTCAGGATCATTTCTAATACTCCGTGGTTAGCCGCGACACGGTGCATGACCACTCCGCCAATTTCGCACGGCTACCGCATAGACCGATCACGACAGCTGTAAGACCATTATTGTGGCAAATTCCTGAATTTCGTCAGCTGTCACTGAAAAGAGTCACACAAGTTAAGCGGACCTTAAATCTCCGAAATATGATGCTGGGTTAGGCTTTAGGGTGTAAGTTACCCAGGTTGATCTCCTTTCTTTATTTGGTATTGCGCCCATGGTAGGAAATGTTCCATTTCCTGGCTTCCCTCTGCTGCCTTGCAACTATCGGCTTCTGTCTGAAGACACGAGTTATCACGGGCATTAGTACATCCAAATCATAAATCCTCTAGCATAGTGTTCCACGTTTATTCAGGTTCGGCCCTTGTGTTCTCTACCGGGATGCTTCCATGACCCTGCCCCCTCGATTTCCTCTAGTTTGAGATGCTGGCTGCAACCATAAGTAGTATCCAATCCCGCCCCCGTAGTCATCGAGGGTGATGGCACAAATAACGATCTCGGCAGTTCCACCTCATCTCTTTTGTCTTAAAATACAATTAGCCAGTTCACTCTCGTTTCCGCGATGCGCCAAATCGTAAAGTCATACACCTTTTCTCGTAATACCGTTCGCGGGATCCCCGCAAGGATCTTCTTTGGTAGACACCCATCTAATGTGTTTGTTATCGATTTCAACCTCAAACAGTTGCTCCAGAAATCATGACCTGTACTTTTTCTGGTGGCTGAATCCGGAATGGATAAATTTAGCTCATTAGCGTTAGTTACATCGCAATCGGCGTTTTTCGGTGACCACATCCACGGGCCTCCAGCCGGCTATGGTGCCCCGTTCACTAGAGTGCCAACAATCCGCGTGCGGATGATATCCTTTGGTGCGGTGACGAAATTATGGCAAGCAACTTCCCAGCATAAGCAGGCGGGTCAACAATTTTCTACTCCACCATCGATGACCGTTTAAACGTGCACTGCAGAACGTAAGTGGGGTCGGACGTCGAAAAATCATCAGCCAAATGTTGCTCAGGCAAAAAGCAAGCAGTCATCAGATGCTTCCAGATTCGACGATTCAGCGGTAAGTGGTCAGGAGTCTCAAAGTACGTTTTGTAGCCCAGTGATTTGTGGCTGCCGTCCATCCAATTGACAGCTTTTCAACATAACCTTATGAAAGATATATCACTGCGTACTGCTTGAACCACCTGGCAATTGGACGAAACCCGGCTGAACGTAGTCCTTCTAGATCATCCGCAGGCTATGGCGGGTATTATTTAGAAATGCGCTTGAGTATGCAAAGAACCTTGGATAACTTAAAGATAGCTTTCATACAATGCGAAGATAATGTGCTAAAATATAGCGAGACACATTAAATAAATTGGTATCCGGCCCCGATCCATTCCTATTATGCACGAAATAGAGTTTATCAAGTTCCCCACAAAAGCATTGTGGACATACCCCCAGTCATTTATCAGTTGACTGACGACTAATTCGCCGTGTTTTTCCACACAAATTTAGACCATTCTCAAAAGACAGACATGGAATTCGATTAACATCAAAAAGGACTTTGAAGTACACTGGAGTCAGGAGTGACTCCGCGACCAAACCGCGTGGAACATCGATTCAGAATGGGATAGAATCTAAGTGGGTCGATAGACACTTAGGTGGAAAAATCCTGCTTTGACTAAAAACCTAAAACATCGCATGTTATCCCACGGCTTTCGTAACGCAATTGAACTGCGTGACACTTGGTTGAATGCTTCTGGCGGGACTGCTCTTTTTCTTTGTCCTGCTTTATGCTGCCCAAGAACAGGCGCTTGTTTCTCAAACAAGAACGGCTTGTGAAAGGGGCGTGTTCTTTGTCGTGGATGTCAACTTTTTGCAGCGGTGTTACTTGAATCCGCAATGTTTAATCCAGTTCCCTCAACCGTGCTATATACTTGTTAGGCTAAGTCATTTTAGATACCGGGTGATAAGCGGCCACCAGCATCTACTGACTGTCGCTTCCCCCGAAGCAGAAGGAAGTAGCATTCGTCAGGCCACGTACGAACCATCAGGCAGAGAGATCGAGCGTTATGACTATAACTAAATTTGATCTGTCCCAAATGAGCCTAGTGCGGTTATATGATGCCGAATTTTGCACATAAACCCTTCACAAATGACTGCCCGGAGCACCGTTCCGTTGACAATAATTGTGATCGACTGGCCAGGGCAGAACTCAAAAAAGCATGGTGCTCTGCTTGTTTTGATATCAATATTGCAGACCTTGTGCTCAAATCAACTGCACTACTGAAGTGTATCTTTGGAAAGGACTCAACCCTCACGCTCGCGCGTATTTTCTGGAAAGGACTCAATATGACGGCTTGTTTCTGCAAGTCCACCTGCAAAGTTTGTGGTTCATAGCCGCTATGTATCGCATAAACTATCTGTCTTTATGCTTATACTCTTTAACGAAACTTCTAGGCCATATTTTCAAAGGGGTCTTGCGTTTCTCCGGGATAAAAAATGCAATAATGTCGCTAAATGTTCTGAAAAATTGATTTGTAATTTTATTTTACTTCTGTTATGCCCTAGTCAAACTGGCGGAATGCGGCACGCAATCGTGAGTGCGTTCGCTGCGTCCGAATAGTTTCAAAAGCAGGCTTTCAGTCTAATGTTCTTGAACTGTTTTCAGACAGCTTAACTAGAGTGCGCAAGGCGATATTCAATTACAAGTTGGCGCAACTTGCCTTTCCGCATTTAAGAGTATATCCATGAAACAGATGTCTAACAAGATAAAACCAACACTGGCATGTGTGTCAGACAGTTGATTAAGGAAACTTAAGGGCATTTCAACGCAAGCTAACGGTTTATCATCGGAATCTTAATAAAAAAGCCGAGAAATTCAGTGGATGAAATTTTTTGCGCTCTACCTCTTGCATCCGAACATAAGCAACAGGGGGCAGTTGGACTGCAGAAGTGGATACTAGATTTGATACTTACCTGCAAATTCGGAACCCCTTTAACTCTCCAGACCTTACTGATCTCATCTCAGTTCATCTTCGCCCCAAGCGTCGAACCGTGGTTAAGCGCGCTATGGTCTATCTATTTGGTTGTTGTCAACTCCACCCGATTTGTGCGTCACGAAGGAAGGAATCCCGACCTGAAGAAAGGGGAAAACAACAACAACAAGACTGCACATCTCAGCATAACAACCTAAATCACGACGTCCATCGCGGGGCTGTCCGTAAACCAAACTACTTCAGTGCAATGATGGTACGGCGCTGGAATACCCGGTTTGATAGCATACCCGCAATTGTTCCCCTCTTACATTGTCCAGGCCCTCTCGCTCACTGGTTCCCATACCGACAACCACAATCAACCTTCATTTGTCCCCGGCCACCACCGGAAGGCGTTGATTGCAATCTGCCGAACCTTCTGCCAGATGTAAAGAGCTCGGTGCTTTTAATCGTACTCATCACCAAATCAGTCAATTATTGCTCAGTATGCGTGAACTCGTTTCCCAAGTAACTTTTATACTCGAACCTGCTTCATCTGCAACACTAGTGAGTCGCATAAGCCTCACTGCACACTGTAATTCTGCGTCTCCTGCTACCACTTGCCCGTATTACATTTTTACCCCACTACACGGATGATCCGACGTACCTTCTCCCGTATTACTCGCATGGACTTCCAAATACTCTATGGGGCCTACGTCAGACCGCTCCTGGAGTACGCCAACCAAGTTGTCTACTCAGGACGTACGAAAGACGTTACCCCCATTGAGCGTGTCCAGCGGGCCGCCACGAGAATGGTTGCCGGCCTCAAATCCGTGGACTACGAAACGCGTCTCGCGACGCTTGATCTCTTTCCCCTGGAGTACCGTCGCCTCCAAGGGGACCTAATTCTTACCTACGCCCTGTTTGAACAAAGCTTGACAAACAGGTTTTTTACCGTTGACCCAGCAAACACCCGGCGGGGACATAGTAAGAAAATCTTCAAGCTCAGGGCACACACATCCATTAGACAAAACTTTTTTTCATTTCGGGTAGTAGCTGCGTGAAATGACCTTCCTCCGACGGTTGTACACGCTCCTTCTCGA
>NW_008751827.1:448475-449742 GCF_000715545.1 Opisthorchis viverrini | reverse complement strand
TTCCAGATGTAGTAAATGTAGACGGAACGCATGCAACAAACCGCCGGTAAGTAATTTTTTAAGGCATCTAATATTCGGCATTTAGATATAAGCTATACGCATTCCTGATAACGGACGGCATGGAAACCGGCCGATAATGTGTAGTGAATGTGGACACATTCAACAAACCGTCTTGGGTAATTTTTTTAAAGCATTTAATATTCGGCATTTAGATATAAGCTATACGCATTCCTGATAACGGACGGCATGGAAACCGGGCGTCCGATAATGTATGCGTTCATAGAGAGCGAGCAGTTTACTCCCATGCGTAAAGTGTTCGGCTAATTCAAAGACTGTCGACACCTACGCTGGAGAATGCACATGCTCTTTCTATCAGGCGATGTGGCTCCCCCGCCTGCACCTGTTCTCTGTATTTCGAGATCAGTCCGTTCCGAGCAGTAAGAACTATTCATCATTGACTTTTTCTTAGCTTGCTTTCCAATCCACCAACGCTCGCTGTCCGATTACAACCTACCGGGAAATGGTGTACCCCTTACACTTGTTCCCAAACCACCCCCGACAGCTTTCGACGGTCTTCGTCTCAAAGTCTGCAACCGACGATCTGCCGTTGGTGGTCGAGGATACTGCACCTAAACCCATGTGGGGGTCTGGATACGCTGACTTGGGGTTCCGTGTGCTCTGTGACCTGCCTACTACTACCAGCGACCGCTGGTGTACAACGGATCGCGTGTCATATCACGCCGACTGTTGTGACGGTGAACCCTGTCCACTGTGTGGTGGTGCTCTTCAGGCTTGTCCCAAAGGTGAGTCCACATGAAAATAAATCACTTTTGGTTCTTAGCTCCAGGCCGAACTCGAAAACGCAGAGGTGTGCTTGCTATCCGGTCCGCAAAAAGGGCGTCTTATCATGTTGACCTGGACCGAAGCACAGATTCCCAGCACAGTGTGTCCCGTAAGTCCGTGTGCGTCCGTGTTTTCGGGTCCACAGAGGAACTAGTTGACAGCCGTGAGTCTGTCTGACAGCTACGACTAGCTCTGTGGGCGCCGGCTAGATGAAAGAGACGAAGATGATTTCATGTGATCCATCGGCTCCGAGAAGTTTGTCTGGTAATGAGGTCCTATGCATTACATGTAAGTCTCGTATTTCTTGAGAGTTGCAGTTAACAGGCATGCGAAATAACCACTGAGGATGGCATTATGTGAACAGGCATCTACGACAGCATAGCCGCTGCAGTGAATTTTCGGGTAAGTATCTCTACCTGTTTGT
>NW_008751827.1:382507-447511 GCF_000715545.1 Opisthorchis viverrini | reverse complement strand
CGACGGTATGCTACCCACTAGTTGGGAATAAATATTATTATTACTATAAGATTTGAAGGCACCTCGAACGCTCACCTATGACTGTGCCTTGCTCACCTCAACGCAATCAATGGCTTGTGCATAAATCCGTTTCTAAAAAACTTAGTTTGTCCTCTTGGAGACAAAAATAGGAATAGGTGCTTTCTGAAAAACGTGAAACACCATATAGTATGTTTTCGGATCTGCCAGAATTGAAAATGCTTGGAAAAACATATTTTCGGTTTTCATAGAACTAAGCTTGCTATTTGCATGGTAAATACCATAATGAATCTCTGACAGACCATTTGGTTGTTGTATAAGTCCACCGGCTTTTTTCGGATTTTTCGTCAGATCCGAGGGACAGAATTTTTCAAACGACTTCACTCTATATTTGGTGAGCCGCCGCCTAATTTGAGAGAGTTCGTGAGGCTTATGCAAACGTGGTTATCTGGCAACTAATATCAGGCCTTCTGCAATCCGAGCAAATGAGCCCGGCGTCGTGTCGTCTTTGGTATCTCCAGGGACCAATGCGTTTGCGAACAGGTATATCGCTTTCAACCTATAACGAATGATACGGATGTAAGGAGCGAATCCTTTTGCTGCGGAGTCGCTTATCAGTAAACACCAACTCAATGGTCAGAAAGTATTGGAAAGGCAATGGAAAATGTCATATGCACCTTGTTTTTCATAAACTGAACATTCACACGCTTGTCCTTGAACTTCCGCGGATATTCATTGATATATATTTTAAACGGACGCTGAAAAGCAGTCCCACAAGTTTCACCACAAACCCCACCTTTCATTAGATGCGATACGTAGGTACATGAAAAACACGTGGAACTCGTATGCCTAATCAGTAGTATCTACTATTACACTGTTATTCCCGAAAGTGCAGGTGACCACGTGTATAGAGAGCCAAGAATGTCTTTTCTAAGATTATCACCTAAAAGATGAACAACAAGTGTAGCTTCTTGTGCGTTCGATAACTGGCGTCTGTGAAATTTTGTGGAAATCTTCGTCTCCAAACTCAAGGTTTCTGGCATGCCGGTTGTTGGAATTTTTGCACCTTACCGCATAGCTAACCCCGGTACCTTGAAGCATGCATTGCAGATATATATAAGTGCCGTGCGTTTTATTCTTCGAAGGAATTAAGCAGCCTAAAACATGTTATTGTTGCCTGCTCTGTGCCCGCTTCTGAGTTCTGTTTTCACCAGTGATCAGTGAGTCGGTCACGGTTGAGTGAATGTGCTATTTAGACGTTCCGGTGGTTTGATCAGTGTATTTTTTAAGGATCGTAGGTCCAAATAAATTTTTCGCCAACGGCATGTGCAGGCAACCGATCCAATGTGATAAGCCACTGAGTAAAGTGCGCCGCATGCGCTATCCAATTCTCCGAATCCTGTTTCACCGCATCCACTCCGCTTCTTACTTCCACCAGTTGGTGAATGCTAAAGTGCCCGCAACTTCTGCAGGTGCATTTTTTCTGGTAAGGGGTGGTCAATAATAAAACACAGGTATAACAGAAGACAGAAACCGTAGATAAATTATTTTGGGGGCACTTTCCATCATGGAACACTGTAAGCTGCCCTAAAAGTAATCCTCAGCAATAGGGTATTTTAGATATAATGAAATCACTGTAAGGTTAGAATTTTTAATCAAGTTAGCCAGTGCAAAATTTGTGGATGCACAGTCAAGACAATTGGAAGATAAATGGAAGGAAAATTCCGATTTGCTTCGCCTTTTTATTACGGAAAGCAGGGTATTTCGACTGCGACGTGGCTTCGTGGAATGTGCGAACACTGTTTGAAAATTTACTTCAATTTGGGCGCTTACTACAACTATGATCTGATACGCTGAGTTCCTTCCGCATTATTCGCCCGCATGATTCCAAAAATGTATTGAAAAAAATATTTCAGGAATGTTTCTGAATGTTTTGTTACACGAGTTCCGTTATATTCAACATCACATAAACCTAGGCGTTTACAAACTGGCCGGTCCCTTGAAGAATATTTTAATTTTGGCGAATAGAAAAGTTTTTTCCGAGTAAATCTGGTCCATCCTTCCGTTTCAGTTTACGTCGCTCCTGATTGCATGCATGCCTGAGGTAACCTCCATGTCTGCATGGTGTCACCAATCCATACTAGCTGTCAGTTCGCCGATAATACCTTGTTCCATCCAGCATTGGTCAACATTCCACAGTGATTTCAAGATGAGCTGTAGTTTTTAGGTGACTTCCATCAAGGGGTTACTTGATTAATTTTCCTATTCCTTCTACCTTCCCTATTACAACGCTTGGGTAAATTATCGTATAGAGTGCAAAACAAAAAATATGCATCCTTGTGAATAGCTTCCACTATCATTCTGGCGCAAGTACTAAGGAGGTAATTTGGCGATCCAGAAGGTTACAGAAGGAGCATGGATAACCGTTGGAGGAAGGCCATTCCACGCAGCTAATACCCGAATCGGGAAGAAATTTTGCCCAATGAACGTGTGCACTCTGAGCTTGAAAATCTTCCTACTATATCCCCGCCCAAGTTTGCTCGGTCAACGGTGAAAAAATGGTTGGCGAGGCTTTACTCTAACAGGGCATAAGTACGAATTAGATCCCGTTGAAAGCGACGATACTCCAGGGGAAGGAGATCAAGCATCGCGAGACGCGCTTTGCAGTCCACGGATTTGAGGGCGGCAACCATTCTCGTAGCGGCTCGTCGGACACGCTCAATGAGTTTGACGTCTTTCGTGCGTCCTGAGTAGACAACTTGTTTTGCGTATTCCAGGAGCGGTCGGACGTATGCCCCATAGAGTATTTGGAAGTTCATGCGAGTAATACGGGTGAAGGCGCACTGGACCACCCGTAAAATGGCGAGTGCCTTTTGGGCCGTTTTCTCATGGTGCAGTGAGAAGGACAAGTTTGAGGAGACCCAGATACCCAAATCCTTTTTGTGGTCTATCCTCATGATGTCGTCTGACCCCTTCTCACCATGCGTGACAAGGGCATTCACTGAGTCTCCTGCAAATGACACGAAGACGCACTTTTCGTCATTTGGAGGAAGGTGCCAGTCCAACGTCCACTGCTTTGCGGCGTCTACACTCATTTGGAGGGCCCTGGCATTGCAACTCCAGGATTTCAGGTCGTTCGCAAAAAGTAGACATGGACTTGCAAGGATATCTGGAAGGTCGGTGACGTAGATCAGAAACAGCACTTATCCCAGTACGGATCCTTGCAACATATCAGGGACTGCCGCGCCCACTTCCCAACAAAATCAATTCTCCAAATGGCTAAATTCCTTATTTTTTCGAGTCACAGCTTGAGCAATTGCGGCAACCACATTAAAATGCTGGTTAATATACTTCACGATGCTTATGCAGCGTGCCGCTGGATGATCAAAATCTCAAAGGCGTTAGGACTACCATCAATGATGACGATTCTTCTGGAGAAATCGGTCTGCTTCTGCTTTCAAATTTTGTTGTTTTCAACTTCCGCCACAATCTAGGGTATTATGATCGAATTTTATTGTGCAATAATCCTCAGTGTCTAATGATGCCTTAGAACTGGATAAAAACAGGACACCACTCCGATTTGTTGATTGGCCCAGAGCCAGAATGCGCGCTCGTTCCACTCCGTATTAGACATGTGCTCGATTATTGCCGATTAATACAGTTGCACCTAAAGGAGACCCAGGCAGCATTATCCGCGAAATAGTTAGACCTCGTGCCCAGTATCCTAGTTTTTTTCGGTTCCCGCAATTGCGACGACTTGCCATGCGGTGTGTGTCCCTCGTTGGTTGCACCTTCCTCCCCTTTGTGTTATAGCCTGACGAGAACAGGTTGTAACGACCTGATCAGACTTCAAGTGACCTGTTCTCTATAATTTAGGAAATAGGCTTATTATTATTTCATCGAATATTGTTTATGACATTGACCTATGACCTATGATCATCCCTGAAGTTGTGTCACCGATAAGTTGGGAATTATCATTACTATTATATGTGCTACAATCAGGGCGTTCAACAAGGTCTTTTTCAAATTTTTTGCTATCGATTTTAATGAAAAATTTAGTGTCAAACAAGTCGTGCTGAATGAGGGGTTCTCACCTGCGGTGGAGCTTGTCACTGAAGGATTTTGAGGGATCTGTGTTTGTATATGAAGTGCAGGTGACTTAGACTTTATTCCACGTCACTCAAAGTGTACACAACTCCGTGGGTATGAGAGCGAATAGCTGACGATGCAAGTGTGAACCGAAGCAAAATGTGGAATATGAGCCCCAACGTGGTATTTCGAAGATATTTGAGAGAAGAACGCGCAGCCGAAGGAGGTGTTATCAACCTTGCAACCTTTTGCATTGCCGTGGCCTGGAGTGCGAAAAGTATATAGCAATTAAGTCAATAGGTATTTGAGGATGGGTAGCAGCAAAGCGGGTTGACCAAATAGAACGACTGTTGTAATGTACAGACAGGGCAAAATAAAACAATGGTTGGTCCATTGGCGACTTCTAGGTCAAAAACGGAACGGTGGAATTGAAGCGATTCATGTAACATCGATGTGGCTGCAAGTACACTTGATCCTGGAACAACGAATCGGAGTAAACCTTGCATTTCCCAGTTTGATCAAACCAAGCCTTACTGTCTTAGCTGTTTGCGTTTTTTGGATAGTTGAAAGGTGCTGGTTGAAGAGAAGGCACGTAAAAATAAATCGATTTGAACGATGCGTCATAGGACATTAAAACTTTAGGATAGGCATTAAAAGGCTCGTGTTGACCGGATAGACCTGGGATGTGGCAGCCTTTTAGGTTGTCACCGAGTGTTGGAGAAAACATAAGAGCGGCCTTACAAGCAGAGGCACTAGGGCTGATAACTGGTGTCTAAGAACGAAGCTTCTAGTTAATGAGAGTATTATCGCAACATCTCCAACCTATGATGACGATGCAGGAGCTGTGGTTTCGATTAGGTTGTGGATTATTGTTATCGGGAGCAGAAGCAAAGTGAAGATAGAATTTGGAACAATAAAGAAGCAGGTTTGGTGGCAGGTACAAGCTCATTCACTCAATCCTCTCTTGGGAATCATCCGAAGATAAATTTTTTAGGACGCAAGAGGTCCTTAAATCTTAGCTTCACACCACTTCCTCTGGCGACCGCTGTCTGGCTTAGCTATGATAATAATATTTATTTCCAGTTTGTGGGTGGCATACCGTCTTGCATGATCAAATGTTTGCAGTCAGAATGAAGCACGACTGGGGGTTTGTGGGGGCGCGGATTGCACAAAAAGAGACGACGAACACGTCAATCCTTAGAAGGGCGCTTGTCTCTCCAAGGGCAGAGCTGGTTTACGAGAAGTCTACGCTGAAGAATGCAAGTGCCGATTTTTCACGGTTTGAACGTGTGAGGCAGCAAATTATCCGATAAAATCACAATAAATCTCAAACTTACCATGGGCCCGAGGTACATTGCAACGTGTCTTGTATGCGCACTGGCGTCAGGAGTCAGTTATCCATGCTCTGCCTCTCGTGACCTTGGATTGGGGCCAGCCCCATGCATTCAAGGTAGTCAAACTATTTAGCTGCTGGTCTCAAGCAGGTCCCCTCAAGTAAACTTCACTGGCAATGCCGGTCTTTTGTGCCAAATTTCGAGGTCATGTTGCCGGGGCAAAATCCTAAACACGCTTGCTGCATTGTGGGTCAGAGTTTTAGACCAAGAGCGTGAGATGAAATGCCTAAAATGAATCCATTTTGACCGGTGTCGTACAGTTCACCCTTAATGTCATGCGTACGCCGAATAGGAGCATTTTTCGGGAGGTCTACCTCTGCCATTTTGCCCAACCCCCTTCCGCACCCAAAATACTGCTCAGTAAAATAAACCAAAGTAAACCATAATAAACTCAAAATATATATGCATGTTTCAGATTTGGACGCACGCACTCTATGAAGTTGGACAACGGATATCTGCTCTCAATCTTTTTCCATTTCTTTCTATGTATTTTGTGCATCCGAACTACTCGTTTTAAACCCCAATTACGTTAAGCACCTACAGACGTTTAGGTTGGGTTCTATTCTCCACATTTAACTTTCTGAGGTTCCTGTTGTGGTGAAGTTACTTCCTTAGCTCAATTCTCGGGATGAACATTCCAAGCTGGCGTCCTCTTCAAAAGAAACACCAAAAGACCACAATGTCCATTGACACCAGAAACCGGGCCAAAAACACATGTACCATGCGCTGCGCATAGAGCGCACATGGCGGCAACATTCTGAAAATTCCTATGCCTTCTGGATGTGCCATTGCCAAACGGCATTCGGCGGATCATGAGTTCCTCTTGGGCCCATAACGTCGGCCAATCAGAGGTCAGATTGATGGTAGGACTGCTAACCGCCCAATTGCGTGCGGGATAGGCTCTTGTCCGTAGCAGCCCCTAGCTGCGAGCAGTGGGGAATGCCGTCCAGCACTTGCGAACTTGTTGCAATGGGTTTTGGCATCTTGTGTGGATGTGAGGGCACATCATTGGAATAGGTCGCCTTTGTCCTGTTCGATTGTTTGTGTCGGCTGAGATCAATGCAGTCAACCGTGTCGTGTCAGTGCTGAAACTGATAAAGACCGGTTGTATTGGAATCTTTCAAGACTGCACTAGTCATTGAGGACGATGGATGATGTCATCCTGGCCGGTGATGTAAAAGCATATTTTGGATTCTTTCCAATCCATCGTACTCGACCAAATGACAAATTGATTTCGTTGGGATCGGCAAGTAGCATTACTGCTGGAAAAGTCATACCAGCAACTAAGGAGCTTGTTTTTTTAACCAAAAGCTCGCCCGAAGGTCGAAGAATGACACTGACGATGGAGCGTAAAAACTCAATTAGACTGTCAAGACTTTCGCTGTCCCATTTCACTTGATACGATCAACCGAAGGGAGACGGATATCGGTGGAACGATCCGCGAATAAATTAAACAGCACTTCTCTCACAAAATTGTTCACCTATGTGATGGGATAAGCACTAGGTAATTTCAACTAGCATCCATCAACACGGTTTCTGGACGAACTCAAAGAGCCTGAACAAATCATTTTGTCACTGGATCAGTCGAACCTTCTTCCAGCTAATCCGATCAGGTGGTCCCAGGTGGGCAGGTCTTAGTGGAACGATATTCAGAAAAGTTGAAGCCTCGCTTTATTTACAAAAAGGTTCTGAACGATCGTTTAACCGTTTGATGAGCAGTTCAGCTGACACCAATTCATCACCCGGAGTGATCAAACAACCCCGAGTGTAACGTTAAGACCGATCCTCCATGGGCAACAGAAGTTTTGCGTACAGCACCATTGCTTCAGCACAACACAGCAACAAGTCCAGATTGCCTACAACTTGCACTTTGCTAAGAAGATAAAAGGTCCCTCGTGACTATCCAGACAAATTCACTCCAAACCATCTGGAGTGAGGAAAATACTAACAGAATGGAGCGTCTCGAGGGTGAGTCAGAGTCAAGTTGGGTTTCGCCCTTACCGGCGCCGACTCTTTCGTACCTTTACTTTGCAACAAATGCTGTAACTGCCTCAGACGGTCAATAGTGTTGGTCTTCCTCGATCTCAGATATGTTTTGGCTCCGTTAGTCATCAGAAGTGTGTCCCTTTTAAGTTTTATTTTTATGCAGGTTCCATGTGCCTCCTGTCGTGGACGTTTACGTGACTATGGCAAAATTTGAGTTCACCAGATACAGGTGTGCAAGGCTAAGGTGTTTTCACTCTCACTTCCTCTTTAACTTCGTGATTTATATGTTGCTTGAGTGGGGACGAGATGGACCAAGTGGCTAGAGAGCGAATTTACTAGGCTTGGACAACCCGGCATCATCCCAGCTCTCGTGCTTCGTTCAGGTGGCATGGCAGTTAGGCACCGAAAGGGTGCTGCAGCTGAACGATGCTGCTTGAGTCTTCTTTACCCTCCAACATATCGAGGATTGAAATACTCCTGGAGTACTCGGCCATGGGCTTTGACTACGTTGATGATATTGCCTTTCTTGGATCAGACTTTCAGGAATGTAAACTGTTTTGAACAACCCAAGTGCTTCTGCTACGCATTACGGTATGCGTTTCGCAACTGTACACTGTTAAGTGCTGCAAGGCTGAGTGGGACAAGCCCATCATGCTTGTGAGTAAACCGAACGATGTGGTAAACAAGTTCTTTTATCTGGAAAGCTGCATAAGCCCGGCATGCCGGCTGTGACCGCCAACGAGTCTAATGCATATACGAGTGATAAAAAATCGGATCACTGTCGCCCAAAATCAAAGTGCTCTCACTGGTAAAAATATGGACCCGACAGCTAACCGTGCTTCAGTATCCGTTGTGTCCTGGTGACCACTGATGTGCTCAGGATGCTTCTAAATTTTCAGATTGTTCCTTCAGCACCACCGACAGCATAACATCAGTGCATCTTATTCGTTTAGCTGTAGCACCCTTTCGGTGCCTAACTGCCATGCCACCCGAAGGTTGCACGAGGGCTGGGATACTGCCAGGTTGCCCAAACCTAGACAGGGGAAGTCGCGAGGCGGAGGTCGGGCTCGAACCACGGACCTTCCGGTCAGTAAATTCGCGCTCTTCCTACTTGGGCCATCTCCCCTTCCGAGATGGGGACCGCGAGATCTCCATTGCGCCTGTTAGGCGACGCTGCATGATAAGGCTTCTAGTCTATGTCGATAGCATTAATGCTGTCAATCTGGATAGAAACTGACAGCGGTAACGCTATCGACATAGACTAGAACCCTTATCATGCAGTGTCTCCTAACAGGCGTAGTGGGGGTCTCGCGGTCGCCATCTTGGAAGGCGAGTAGAACCAAAACCACCCAAACGTTTCCTAATCCCTTCCATAGGGGCAAGATGGATCAAGTGGTTAGAGCGCAAGTTTACTGACCGGAATGTCCGTGGTTCGAACCTGCTTCTCGACTTCCCCTATCTAGGCTTTGGCAACTTGGCAGTATCCCTATCCCTCGTGCCTCCGTCGTGTGGCATGGTGGCTATGCACTGAAAGGATTATACAGCTGAACGAAAAAATCCCTTTCATAACCATCTACCAAGGTGTGGCCACTTCTTCGCTGTCGCCACTTTTAACCGGGCAGGGAAAACAGCACTCTTTGGTAAACGGTGGCTTGACATACACACAACATTGTCGAACCAATTAAGCCTCTGATGCCAGACACATTCTTCAATGGAAGTACTTGTTGCACAACCCAACAGTCGCTATCTAGTTGCTTCCTTAGGGCTTGTTGAAACCAATCCACACGAGCTATGGTCCTGAGACAACGGCTGTCACACCTCAAGATGACTCGATTCCGACCTCTGCATCTCCACTTCTGTCTAGGCTTGGGCAACCTGATATTATCCCAACCCTTGTGGTTCCTTCGGGTGGCATGAAAGCTAGGGTCGAAAGCGTGTTACAGCTGAACTGTCTTTTTAACTGGGCACTATGACGGACTCCCTTCAGTTGTTTGGGAGGGGGCGAGATGGCCCAAGTGGTTAGAGCGCGAATTTACTGACCGGAAGGTCCGTGGTTGGAATCCGACCTCCGCCACTCGACTTCCCCTGTCTAGGCTTGGGCAACCTGGCAGTATCCTAGCCCTCGTGCTTCCTTCGGGTGGCATGGCAGCTAGGCACCAGAATGGTGCTACAGCTGAACGCTTTTTTTGTGAGAGGCTCATCTTCCCAAATTCATGCAAACGGATCAGATAAGTGCTGACTGAGGACTTCACCTCCATCTTTAAACAATGCGGATGTGAGTTCACCTGGACTAGAGGCTTGGTTCTCTTGAGACTACATGCAGTCATGAAACTCCGAGGCCCTAAGGGGTTTCACGTTCACTGTCTAAGGTTCTACCTCATCCGTGGGTCCCAAATGAGTGGCTGCAAGTGTTTTTCGAAGTATTCGGCTCAGTGATCAAGGTGTTTTTCTTTACTCAAGCTGTTCATTCCATTTGAATGCTTGATGGTTTTACTCACAGACCAACTGAAGTAATCTTCGAGCTTTACCAGCTTTCTGCGCCTCTTCCATTTCTTAGCTTTCCCTGTGCATTTCACTGTCGGCTCACACGCTCACTTTCATTTAACCTCTTATGGTTTATCGGCTCAAGTTATGTTCGTGATTAGCTGTGGTATTTTTCCGAGATTTAAGCATTGCCACTGTTCCGTCTGATATCCACTGCTTGAGTGGTCGGGTAGCGCAGTGCCACAGACAAAACTCCCGGCACTGCGCAAAGAGTTGGCAATCTCATCCCAGAATGAATTCACCCGTGGTGGTAGAAGACTCCAGAAAACGATTATGTTAAGTTCGCCTGACATCCGGATCTACCAGGCGCTAAGCGATCTGCCCGAACGTTAGGCGGTCTTAGAAAACGAAGGAGTGACTCCAAACGAGTGCGTGATCGTAATCCACAAATTTGTTCCAAAACTACCGGCCATCGGTTATTGATCCGCGCCATCGGTAACTGATGGCAATGTGACTGATTTAAGTTCGTGGAAAACGGTGTAGCCAGACGGCTTGGACTATTTCGGAAGTTAGTGCTGCATAAAAACAGTCTGAAACGATCATTCACCATTGTCGTTCGCCATTGTCCGTGCGTACCGAGTCCAATCTATGTCGACCACCGAATGTAAGCCTGCCATGTGCATCCGCATACCCGATAACCACAACATCTGATCTTTTAGCTCGCCGCAACAAGGCATTCAGCGTGTCGTAAAACGTGTCTGATGGTGTCAGTTAGGGCGTAAACAGATACGACAAACCGACATCGATCAACTTCCCGCTTGTGAGACTCCTTCATAGGTGTTGCCAGACGAACCACACAGAAGCGACTATCAACAGGTATCCAGTCAAGCAAAGATCCTTCCACGCGGTGACTTAGGACGATACCAACCCCTGCATATCCTGTTGCAGCAGCCTCTGGATTACTATAGGTTAGCAGCCGGAAGCGAGTGGAAAGTGATTGGGTGGTTAGCTCAACCATTGTGCCTGTATCTTGAATTGTTGTTTCTGGGGCACAGGACACAACAATGCCAAGCGAGTCCAGTATGAGATCAACGGTAGCTTGTTCTGCTCGCTCTAGACTGCGGAGATGGAGGGCAGCCAGATAGACTGGGTGTCGAGGCTTGAGTACCAATTCCGAGAAGCCTGAGGATTTCGGCGCCGGATGACGTGCAGATGTTTCTTGCACTACGTCTTGCAATGCAAACGAAGGGAGTCACGAGCCCTTAGTGCTGAGCCTACAAGGAGAGGGTTATTAATGGGGTGGTGAGAGGGGGGAGAAAAAGTGTTTGAAAGAGAAGGAATGGAGGCGTCAGCAACAGCCTATTTTCGCTTATCCTCCCTGCTGTATGCAACGAGTAATGCGACCCTGCTGACTGTACCATGCGAAGGCCGATGAGGCACAGGTTTATTTGTATGTGTGCCATTCGTGGTTGTACGTGGGCAGGGATGCTGCTTTGGTACCCACACTTAAACAGCAGGACAATTGGAGTCATGAAGCAAAGCCTTTGGCTCAAAATCCTTACCGCAAGGCAGCAATGTTTAGAGAAAAATGGAAATATAGTACGGTTTTTATGGAACAAGTCACCATACATGTTTCAACCCCCGACCTGGCGGACCAGAGTACTGTATTCATCAGACGTCTAGCCGTTGACCAAGCCGGTATGAAAGACTCGGTGAGTACCGCTCAGACACTCCCAGTATATCTTATCGGGTCGCCGATGTACACAAACCGTCACACCACGGTAAGGTCTGGTCTCTGTGTGACGGATCTTTCGTGCACCTTAAGTACTGTACATGATTTCGGTGTGACTCGTTTTTGGCATTCAATACTCTGTATGTACTCTTGGTCATTCTTCTGACGAAAGCCCTTGCTTGGGACAGGCGAAAAGCGGAGCTAGAGCATGACCGTCATTTCCTAGCGGGGCATAAAGGGACATTGACATCAGGTGTGGCGGACGCACCTTGTGAAAGTGACCTTCGTAGTTGATTGTCTTTTGACTTGGTTGACGCCGAGTCTCATCATCTTCATCATCGTCATCATCATCATCATCATTGTCAGCTGTAGTGACCGCGTAGTTGTCTTACAGTGGTTGTAGCTACCACAGTTTCGTCCACTGATGATTTGGGCAGGTGGGTTGGTATCTGCGCATTGAAGGCGGGAGCTGATAGATTAGTGCGTGAATACAGCACTGTAGGTGGATTGTTTAGTGGGGGGGGAGGGTTTTGGGAAGGGAGTTATGCATTGAAGGCAATAGCTTGGATACATGAGCGCCATTGAGGGTGCGAATGGGCCATGTCCGTCTCGGGGTCCCCATCCAGGAAGACAGCAGTGACCAGCGCAGCTGAGTTTGCTGGTAATGGCATTTATACTTCGCTGCCAAGTCATTGTTTGACCGCCTCTGGCTCTCTTCCACCCTTCACGTGGTTGTACGAAAAGAGCCCTTCGAGGAAGTCGGTCGACCGGCATACGCATTACGTGGCCAAGCCAGCGCAATCTATGCAGTGTGTTCAGTTCATCTATCGATACCAATACCATTCGACGCACTTCAGAATTGCTGATCCGGTGTTCCCACCAGATTCGGGCAATGCTCCGAAGGCATCGATGGTCAAACACTGACAGTGTTTTGACGTCCTCGGCACGGAGCGGCTAGGGTTATGATCTATATAGTAATGTGGAGCGCACCGCAGCATTGTAAACTCGACCCTTGACGGATAAGCTGATTTCACGCCTACGCCACAGTTGACGCAGATTCACAGAAGCTGCTCTGGCCTTCCCAATCCGGATGGAAATATCATCTTTCGCGAGACCACCGGGACTGATACAGCTGCCCAGGTAGACAAATTTGTCTATTACCTCAATCGGTTCATCCGCAAGCACGAGGCCACCCAATCTTGCAGTAGCACTTAACACTTTGCAGGTGTGAAGCGCATGCCGAACTGTAAGGCCGAATTGTTTAGATTATTTAATATTGTTTGCATTACCACGGGGTCAGGTCCCAGAAGCGCTATGTCGTCTGCGTACCCGATATCTGTGAGCGGACGCCCCGGGAGCACTTCAGCCCCACAGGCATTAGAGGCTTGTAGCGAGTCTTCCATGATCGCATCAATGACGAAGTTGACGAGGAAAGATGAAAGAGGACAGCCCTGTGGGGCACCACTTGATGTGGTGAACTCAGGCGAGAGATTCCTGTAGACCTTCACACGGCGGCGGGAGTTGGCGTACAGCGCCTTAATGAGGGTCAAGAATTTATGGGGGACACCTTTGCTCCACAGACACTGCGGACGCCGACTCTAATGACTTCCGGTGCTTTTTTACCTCGTAGTAGGAGGAGCCTTGTCCTGACACTGGTGGAAACAGAAGTACCTGGAAGTATTTTCCAACAAAGCCGTGAATTAGTCTGTATCAGAGCTAATGAAGAAGATACTACACATCCACATGTCCCGGGAGGGTGAAGATAGTACAATCCGTGCATTCGTTTCTTAGCTCATGGTTCTTTTAGGAGGCATAGAAAGGTGACTGGTGTTGCATATTCACCTAGTGGTTGTTGCGAAGAAAATTCTCTCAGTCCTTGCGGACCGTAGATGATACTCAGGACGCAGTGCTGAAATCACTCGGTATAGAGGCGCATATCTTGATTGTATTTGCTGTTTTATTGCCAAGCCTCCCAAGCCTCGTGTTGATGGTGTTTGAACAGTAGACCTGCCCTCCAGGTGGTAGTTGCATGGCGCATCGAGTGGTCCGAAAATGATGTGTGTGGTTTAATGTATGTTTCGCGGGACTTTTAGAGACCCTTTTGACGCTGTGTTCATATCTGCGGGGTTGGTTGGTGTGTTAAGGCCGAGTGCGTCTCGCTACTTTAAAACACTCAAGTAGTCACAAATTTTTGCACCGGAATTCGCTGATTGCCAAAGGTTTCACTCATCCTGTGGTTGAACGTCCGAAAATTGCTCTTGAAGATTGCAGTGCTGGTAGAACCAAAAAAGCTTAAAAAACGCATCAAAATCAACCCTAAAGGCGAATCTGATTTGCACATGTTCTGAAAAAAGAACGCCGAGATGCTGATTGTAGACTAGCATTCTTCATTGCGGAAAACCGATATTCAGATGCACTTATTCCGTTCAAGCCTGAAGCCGAATTGACCACCATTTAGGTCGATCACGTCTCTTGGTCTGATTGGATTCCCTAGGATTGACCTGCAGGATGCAACAATAATGTCTGGTCATTTGGTTCTCAATGTTCCGTTTTCTGGAGAAATTCCTCAAGAGTAAATTAGAATTCACTATAATTATGTGGAGGTTGTCTCTAGACGCGATGTCATGTTTTCTAAACACTTATTCGCCACTCTCTGACAAGAAAGTTGTTCTGATCCGCAGATGGCGAGGAGACTTCAGGACAACCTGAAATAGACTGTTGTAATTGATAACTACGTAGATCGAAGGTGGAGCATACGGACAGAGTTAACGTTTCCGGGGTTCAAGCTGTTTCCCTCAGTGCCCGTGAGTCGGTCCACTGTAGTTCAAACTGGAATAACTATAGTGGTCTCTCTCCAAAACACTCGGACGAATATTCATGTAGAATAAACTCTCTGGTCGTTAATTAAAAACATACCCGACTCACGAAAGAATTGCTCGTAACGTATGGACGCAAACCAAAGACCAGTCCTTATCCGAACCTTTACATCTTCCAAAAAATGTGGTGTTAAGGAGAGAGAAGCAGGTTGGCCACATTCTGGGATTCATCTTATGATGATATCTTAGGGATGCCTACTGGTCGTAGTCGGAGGTAACCCAGAAGCAAATTACTTTCGGGTATCCGAGGTATTTAATGTCTGAAAGCGCCGAGATGCCAAGCTTCTTTTCTGAGCCTATTGTGGTTACCGGGGCCCGCCAATGTTTGGGAATGAAGATATTAATATGGAGAATCAACCACTGAAGAAATTATGGTGATTCATACACTATCAACCACTTGTACAGGATATTTCGAGGGTAATAGACCCTTTGGAGGCGATGCCAAACCACAGATTTAGGCCGTCCGCGTATAGTAAGCGATACAGATAGGAGACAGGCTGGTTATTCTTGTAGGTTTTAATGGACTTGTATCTGCCTGCCTGAAGCATAATTTCATCTGGTTTATTCAGGAAAACTTTGGTGTCGAAGATGATAGCAGTTATTCCTGTTAGAGTGGCACCAGAGGACATGGTTGGTGAACTCCCAAGTCACCCCAGGACGTTTCTCGACAAATCAAGAGCCCACAGTATGTAGATTAACTATCTCCTCATCTACTCGGCATACCTATTCTCATTCGAATTCCGTTTTCTAGGGCTAAGCGAATTACTGTTTACACGGTTCTCCTTGATCCACCTTCCTCACTTGAGGCGATTTTTTTGGGCGGGGAGTCCGCATTCAGGCCTTTTCCAGAACGTATTTTGTGTTCCTCATCATCAAACAGCTCACTAAACGTATGCTGGAGGAAGTTTGTGTTGCGCACTCGAATGATTGTGCTAGAAATAGAGAACGAGGATTGCCGAATGATTGGCTTTAATCTTCTAACAATTTCAGTACATTAGCTAAAACATTAGGAGACACAATTAGTTTAACGAATAGCGAGTAAGAAGTTAAACACAACGTCAGTATATAACCTTCTTCCCTTCCGGAGGAATTATTATCAGGAGAATGTAGATTAGGCTTCGCGGTTTCGAAGATTATACGGTCCAACACGTTGTTGGTCTGTGATCTACTGTAGGACATTCTCTGGAACTTCACTGGGTTGTTCTGGTGGTGCCGTTTCACCTCCCGGAGGATCAAGCGAGTGTGATTGAGTCTCGTCTGGAGGAGCCACTACACTTTCGATTGATTCAGTTAAATAGACATCTGAGATATTTTGTGCTTTGGGTGCCAGATGTCTAAGAGAAACAGTTACTTCCTTTCCGTTCGAGAAACACACGCAGGCGTACTGCGGGTTGCAGTTAACAAGTTCCACCTCTCATTAACGGATCGTATTTGGAGGAATGTGTCATCCTTTTTAACAGAACGGGGCCTGGAGTCGATAACCATGTCGGAAGAGAGGCGCCGTACGTTGACTTCCGGTGGAAGTTAAAAAATCTTTCGTGTGGTGTTGTGTTAGTAGCGGTACACAATAAGGAGCGAACAGAGTACAAAGCATCTAGAAGCACACATTCCCACTCGATAATGTCCCGTTGTTGGGTCTTTAACGCCGGAGTGATGGACTTCCAAAGAGTACCGTTAAGCCGTTCGACTTGTCCGTTACCGCGTGGATTGTATGGGGTAGTTCGACTGGCTGCCACACCCCTGTAGTGAAGAAACGTTTGTACTTCGCCTGACATGAAAGCTCCACCACGATCAGAATGGACGTATGAGGGCATTCCGAGTAAAGAGAAGAACTGATTAAAACACTTGATCACGGTGGATGAGGACACATCCGTACACGCGAAGGCGAATGGGAAACGAGAGTACTCGTCGATCATTGTTAGAAGGTATTTGTTGTGGGAGGTCGATGGAAGTGGGCCTTTAAAATCTATGCTGACGCGTTCAAACGGCTGTGTAGCTTTAATAAGATTGCCAAAAGGGTGATTGAGGAAACGAGGCTTCAATTCCGAACAAATACTACACTGATTTGTAATCGCCTTAACATCCTCGGTCGAAAACGGCAAATTTTTTGAGCGAACGAAATGAAGCATCCGCGTGATACCGGGGTGACATAATGTATTATGAAGATGTTTGAGATCCACCTGTGACATCGCAGATACGTAATCAGTCCGCGATAGTGCGTCAGCGGCTTTATTCTGATTACCTGGACGGTACTGGACATCGTAATGAAAACAGGACAGTTCAAGTCTCCATCTCTGGATTTCGTCGTTTTTTACTTTGCCTTTGTGTTGTTTGTCGTACATAAAGGCGACTGATCGTTGGTCCGTGACAAGTGTGAAGTGATTGCCGATCAGGTAGTGTCTCCACTTTCTCAGAGCTTCAACAATCGCGTACGCTTCTTTTTCGATTGCTGAATGATGCCGCTCACTGTGTGACAGAGTGCGTGAAAAGAAAGCTACCGGGCGCCCGTCTTGATTGAGAGTGGCCGCAATGGCTATGTCGGAAGCATCAGTTTCCACAACGAGTGGACGAGTGTAGTCTATGGTGAAAACGGCTGCCTTTTCCAAATCGTGTTTGAGCTTATTCAGTGCCGCTTGTACGCTATCTGGAATCGGGAAGATCTGATTGCGGACGATTTGGTGAATCTTATCTGAGAAACATGGGATCCAGTGTGCGTAGTATGCCAGCATTCCGACCAATCTTCGTTGTGAACGGATGTCACATGGATGAGGCAACTCCCGTAGGGCTCGAAAACGTTCAGGACCCGGTTTTATCATACCGTGAGATATTTTGTATCCTAGCAATAGTACTTTCGCAGTAGCTATGATGCTCTTTTTCTGGTTAAATGTAATATTGTGACGTTTTGAGGACTCTAGGAATTTCTTCAAATTCCGATCATGTTCCTGGGCATCACGACCACACACGGTAACATTGTCAACATATGCGAATGTATCGGGCGTATGTGTCGAGAGCGTATGATCTTGTCTATGGTGCGTTGAAAGCAGGCCACACCATTAGTAACTCCGAACGGAATGCGGCGAAATTGAAAGAGTTTACCACATGCCTCTAATGCAGTATATGGCTTATCTTTGTCGACAATGGGAATCTGGTGGTACGCACTTTGACACCTTCGTATCGCGTGCTTTTGTACGGCACGGTAGCATAAAGATGGCCGCTAGTAACACATGATAAATTCGTTGAAACCATCGAGATAGCGCTCTTAGAAGATGTTATTGTCCAGCCGTGCTTCAGTGCGATGTCAAAAGAAATATGACTTTCGCAGCTACCAGTATCGATAAGAGAATGAAGTGGGACATTATACACTATAACATCAACGATTGATTTGGAAAATCCAATGGATGAAGAGATGTTGAAAATGGATGAGACACCAGGGTTCATCGTCGATGTGATACGACTTGAACTCGGTTTGGATCGACAAACTTTTTGGAAATGACCTTTCTTGCCGCAGGAATGACAGAAAGTCTCACGAGCCGGGCATTTTGAACGAACGTGCCAACAAAGAAGCAAGATAAGGATGCGCTTGCAATCGTGTCATTAGAGCCAGTCTGAGAGATGAGTGCCTCACGAACAGGAGTCAAAGGTTTATCAGTTTTGATAGATGCGGCACCACAGGGAACATGAGAAGATGAGTCGTATGAGAGTGACTGTTGTTGAGTATGTTCAAGCAGACGTCAAGCGCTTGTTGAAGATTAAGAGTGTTTTTTTTTCTAGTAGTCGTTGGCGAACGGAATTGGAATGCAAGTCTGTGATAAGAGCGTCTCGAATAGCCTCATCCCGATGTTCATCGGCAGAAACCGCACGAAAATTGCAGTCCTTGGCAAGGTAACGTAATTTTTGCAGGAACGCGTCGACTAGAATGCATCGACTAATTGACCCGGATCTTGTTTGGTAGTAGCCAGCACGTGGCGAGAAAACACTTCATTTTTGGGTTTAATGTACATCATTCCGAGCGTCTGGATGGCGTCTTCGTAAGCAGTACACTCACGAACATGTTGATAGACGGACGGAAAAAGAAAATTTACCAAAAGCTTTCTGTTGTCAACGTTTGGGAGTTCGATGCATGACAGGAAATTCGTAAACGTTTCGTGCCAATGGATCCATTGTTCTGAAGCAGAAGAGGTTTGGGGGTCGGCGTCAAACCGATCTGGGCGAAACAATCGATCCGTTGTATTTTGTTAGAAGATTAAATTGTTGCGCACTCGAATGATTGTGCCAGAAATAGAGAACGAGGATTGCCGAATGCTTGGCTTTAATCTTCTAACAATTTCAGTGCATCAGCTAAAACATTAGGAGACACAATTAGTTTGACGAATAGCGAGTAAAAAGTTAGATACAACGTCAGTATATAACAGTCTGTATCATCAGCCACTCACTTAGCAACACTTCATGACTTAGATATCTTCAACACGATAATAAATATTTTCTTTGGGTTTCTACGGCCGTTGATTAGAAAACGGAGCGTTCCAAGGGTTGGGCAAATCGAACAAGGTATTAAATTCGGAACATTATGGTTTTCGGCTTGAAGCCCGAGACAGCTCAGTGCATAGAGTGCTAATTTGCTGATCAGCTCGCGATTCGAATGCAACCTTTGTTTAGCGGTTGCATCTCTCAGGGCAAACTGGCAGTAATTCAACACTCGTGCTTATTTTCATTTGTGCGTAGCTGGGCATCGATGGTGAACCATTGTATTCACTTTTTGGCTGGGAGGAGATGCATCACTTTGGCTTATTTCCCAATATAGGAGCTAAAATTCAACGAGACTGGGATGGAAATTGTTTTTTTTTTCGAGAAAAAAGGGGTTATACTCGAACTTGAAGCAGCAGAGTTAGAAGCCATAAGACATATGTTCAGTATAGCCAAAAGAGGGAAGTTGGATGTCGTTCTTAGGTCTCAAAACATCCTCTTTGGTGGCGGATTTTTTTTGCTCCTGCAAACGCCGTTAAGACGGTCAGTGTTATACCCACATAATTCAGGACAGTATTCCTGCACGGATCCATTTTTTTCAATGGTTACGATGACGGTCATTTGTCTTTTGAGATGATGACTTCTTTCCCTGCTGTAACATTCTTACCGTAGATTTCCGGATTCTGATATTTTCTGTGGCTGACGTGCTTTTCCATACCATACTACATGCTCCATAGTATCTATCGACCCCAATTCGTTAATATCCATCAATCGACACGCTTTTGGGATGCCTTTCTCACATTCTGTTGACGATGGAATTAATCATTTTTACAGCTCATATAAATTCTTCCAGTTAATTCTGAAATGAGCAACTGTCCTTAATACTCACCATAAATTTATATCACAACTTAGATGGTACGCTCCGAACGTTAGTGATCTATGTTCAGTATTTATCCAACTCCATTTTATAAACAACCATTAGTTTATCAATCTGATAAAGACGCCTTTCGTGTAACCATCAATACGAGGAGGCGGTGAACAAAACCACTCTAGCAGTGACTTCCTGAGTGTTAGGTATGGCTGTTCTCATATTCACCGAGCCAGGCAATGTAATTGCGCTCTCCGCGTGAGTTACACTTACACCAATAAACAACGATACCGCGCTAATTTACTACGCCCTGATGATGTCGCGTGCCGAACAACATGCTCTCAACCAAGTTAGTGAGCAGAACAACAGCCATCCGTGAAGCCTGGGTACCAATACTCCACTCAATACCGGTGGTGGGTCTATTGAGGACATTTGTCTCACTGAGTATGTGGTTTAATACCGAAGATCCGAGATGCTGCCATTATGTGAAAACCTTTTTTCATCATGGACTCACCAGTGAAGTGCCGGTTCTTCTCGAAATAATGTCGTCCGGAAAAGCAGCTCCTCAAGTGATTGGTGATTGGAAAATAAGGAACTTGCTTTTTGACGATCGCATAGCTAAAGATAGTTATTACAAATTTCTTTCATCTGACGATTTCAAAAGTTTTCTAAGAAACGGGAAATCTGAGGGTATGGGTCATCATCGCGCCTATCACGAGCCTCAATGCAGACTCGGAGCCGTGGAGTTCCGATTAATGGTTGAGCACTTCATCATTCAGCCACAAATCGCCTAACTGATTCGACGGACCACAGTTTTGAGCCCTTAAAAGGTCCGTTCATCATATTGTTTTTTCGTGTCTTCTACCTTTAAACCGTTGTGAGTCTTTTATACGCTTGTGTGATAGAACTTCTGCAACCACCGCTTCCAGCTTGCCTAACGATTGTTACTCAGTCCTATGGATGAAGACGCAGAAGATCTGTTCGTGATTGACAAAAGTGGCGTGGCCCAGTAAGCTCACTTTTTATACTCTCCAACTCTTCCAGAAGTTCCCAACTCCCCAGAATCATCTACGACCCGACAGTCAAGGAAGACCTCAGTGAGGTTCCAACTCCAGCTACGGAACGTTCAGCCGCTCCTGCTAGACCCCGAAGACCAGTTACGGGCAAACGATATCATGAAGTTGAAGACTTTTCAAAGTTTCGCCCTGGTTTAATGTCGTATGTGCTATATGTTTCTCCTATTTTGCTTCAGAGATAAGTTGCGGCACGCACTAAATCTGGCAGCTCATGAAATTCCGATTCATATATACCGTATGCGCACTCTAGGCTATCCTCCAGGCTGGTTACGGAAAGCTCGAGTGGGTGGTGAACTCACAATGTTCGATTCAGTCGCAGCTTTGGCTGAGGACACTGAAGGTGGGTTTATAAGCACCGTTTTGTTTTAAGTAAGCACCTTTTGTGGCGGATTGGGGTTGTGACCTGTACTACTGTCCCGTCAGCCAGCATTGTTGGTGTTTCCAGTGCATATTACTCCCAATTCAACTGCGTGAGTGTTGCTCATTGCAGCTAGACGAGCTTGAGCAGCAGCTTTATTCTGGTCCACAGAGTTCTCGATATGGTTTGTCACTGTTTTCGAAGTGTAGTGTTGTAGCACTAAAGAACATTTCCTGTTGGCATTCCTTCTCCTTTCAAGCTTCGTTGACTAAAACTGAATGATATTTACGTCCTCGGTGATTGCGAACGTCGGTTTCTATTTCACCTTGCCGTCCGACCTTAACCCATATGCTGTAACAACAAACACATCATTTATTGTTTCCGTTGACAAATGAATTTACTATCCATGACGACTTCGAAAGTTAAACAAAATCGGTCGTCTAGGGTGACGGCAAGTGATGTGTGTATGTGCCTGTTAGAGAAGAGGTAGTTAACGAGGATGAGTATCGTATTTCAATCGTGATTCATTTGGAGGCCGGCAATCACCGTGTTTTGACTAACGTACGTTGTACGACCACCCTTATCCCCGACAGCGGTTGCAACGTCGCCACCGATTCAGGGCTACAATATAACCACAAAAATTTTCGAGAAATACACTCATTTGCATTCCAATTTGGTTTTTACGAGAGACTCAACTGAATCTCTCGTGTATGATGTTCTACAACTGAAAGTGCTGCACACAGGCCGCCTCATGTTTCAGTTAGCACGGTGTTCGAGATATTGCAGTATATTTTCATAAAAGAAACTACTCACAAGGTTGCTGTCAAGGACTTTTCAGCAGCCTTGTGAGTAGTTTCCTTTATGAACGCATAAAAATTTGTTTTTTAAAGACTACAGTAGCCTTTTGGGAATGAACATTTCAGGGGAAGGGATTTTTGGCCTAGTTTTGTTAGGGTTTCGTATTAGATGGCGGCTGACGGTGAAGATAGTTACTGACCTTCTGCAGAGTGCAACCTCCCTGTTGGGGTATGTGTCTTTAGAGTTGGATTCCATTTGCGGTAAAACGTATAATGGGCAACAGTAAGGTAAGGCAGGCAAGATCTCATTCATTAGGCTAAAGTAGTATCCGGCTGGTGACAACTGTGTATTGATTAGCTGATCCAGCAGGTGACATATCACCCAATAGCCACATGGGTCCAGGACGAAATGCAATGCTAGATCAAGGCCGACACATATCATGTGTATGCATTCAGTCAAATGCTCGTTTATCTATTTAATAAGCATCATTATTTATCTGTTGGGGTGTAACAGTTGGTGCCCAGCAGACATGAACATAGCGTTTCAACGATGGCTATTATTCAAAGTATTTCTATCTGGTGGACGGCGAGTAAAGCTACATTGCGTTCTTTTGCCTTCCATCTTCGAGCAGATGTGTAATTATTGATGGGATTTGGAATATATTTCATGGATTTGTTAACGTGTTTTGGCGCTTTGGAACGAAGATCTCTTAGTCCAACGTATTCAACACCTTACAGGATGTTCTGTCGATATATGTATTGATTCCTGAGTCCATCTAAGAAGCTCGGTTTCATTTGAAAGTTTATATGCATCAGTTTGTGTTCAAAATGGTCGTCCAAACCTCGATTCCGTTTGCTGCTTTTCAGCAGCAATTTATGTTCTTGTTCGGTAGTTTACCAGTGCAACGTTAACGGCGCCTCCCCAGTTTACTCTTTGAAGGGCAACCGCATGAATGACTCCCTTCTGTTTCTTGTCTACTCGCAACCATTTTGTTCTCTATCTGGTGGTAGAGTACGTTCTTGACTTCTTTTGTGACACTGTCATCTACAAAGTAAACAAGGTCACTAGTCTGGAATTGTTTGCCATTACTGGTAGCTCGAAATAAGTTGCAGAGTAATAGGAAAATTGTTTAGCTCTGACACTTTCTCTTCATATCTGCCGTGTCACGTCAAGCAAGCAGAAGAGCTGAGATACTGCAACGTCGTCCCAGTTTAGACGGGAGCAATCGAGCAGCCATGGTTGCTTAATAGAGACATTTAATCACAACGAATAATGTGTTTGCTCGCAAACAAATGCCTCTGGTCACTTTGAGTAGCAACGATTGTCAATCAACATGCAGTTTTTCGTGTTTGGAGCTTGGCCTGTCGGTTGCAGACTAGCACAACTACAGTTACTCGTGACTTACTCACACCGCTGAGTAACTACTCTTGAGTGAATCGTTAGGTGTCCGAAACTCCTTGGAGTTTCGTGAGATCCATGCTGCTGGTGATTCTAAAAAAGAATGAAGCAGCTTTATCAGTGCTTTTAGGCTTTTCCGCTTAGATTAGCGTCAATTTCAGGACGAATCCTCGATTGAAAATCACCAGGTCTCCTCACACAACCATCTTTCACAGCTAGAGCTGGATGCTGTGGTTTAGTCCTTCCTTTACTCAGTCTAATGGCTACATAGGTTAGAAATTGTGTTCAACAACATTCGTTTAATAAAAGAACTACCTTCAGTGACGATCAGACATCTTAACCTGCTACTTTGCTTACATGCTGGAAACAAACAGTATAATTGTTCTCTTTCGTTCTTCTCTTTCTAGTCAAATACAACCGAGATCTACTCGTTAGTTTCATGGGTTTTAACACCCAAATAGAGTATCCGTACATAGATGAGTGTGATGTGCTAAACTGTCCGAGAATGCAAAGCCATCACATGTTGGATAACTTCTATGCTGCACTGTCACGCTCATCACGTCTATCGTCGGAGCACAATAATGAAAACCCATCTTTGGCAGGTAGGTTAGTTGTTCTGTGTGTGAAACAAATACATTGTAGTTATACATTTGACCGTGTTGTTCCACTAGTCATTCGTCCTATAAAGACCTCCTGGGAAAATGACCGTGCAGGTCATCTTTCTATTCACCGAAAAGTTATCCAACACCACAGATAGGATCTCTGTTATCAGGGACGTTGGCCCTACGGCGCCACTTTTCCTCTAGCAAAACAGACTACACTATATCTCAAATACTTGACCCTAGTTCATTTGACTGGGTTCTGTTGTATTGATGCATGGACAGCCATGGTACGCCTAGAGTTTGTGACACCTGCCTACTGACACAGTGGATGGCCAGTTATCTCAAGGATATGCGCAACGCTGTTTGCTAGAGTGAAACTTCTGTCAACATCACTTGTGCTATTCGGGTTAATTTCATCCCACCACAGTGTGATAGCAAGTTTTGTATCAGTGTCCGTCATTCATCATTGGTTTTTAACTTGCTACGCGATTAGATCATGCATAACCGGTGTGGGTTGTGGATCTCACCCGGAGGGTTGTCATCGCACTGGCGATACTTTCGGCTTCCCTATTGTCTGTATTGTGACAAATGAGTTGGCTGGGAACGAGGAGCTAGTGAATCGTTTTTTTAAGTGGTGGGTTTTGTGTTTCGTAAAAGCGGACGGCCATGATACAAGGCTGCTAAGGAAGGAAACAACTAAGATGGCAAGGGGTTGGCGGTGAAGCAGAGGCATGGTAATACGTAATGACGTGATGCTACCGCCGCCACAGTGGCCACTTGTCATGGATAAAAAATATTTCGACTGTAGCATCCGTTCGGTACCTAGCTGCCATGCCGCACGAAGGAGACACAGGGCTGGGATACTGCCAGGTTGCCCAAGCCTAGACAGCGAAGTCGAAAGTTAGAGGTCGGGTTCGAACCACGGATGTACCGATTAGTAAATTCGCGCTCAAACTACTTGGTCCATCTCGCCCCCTTCTCAACTGGATCGGACCTCCAGAAGGTTGATAGTGATAGTTTTCACATTTGATGATCTACTGGACAAATTTTCCATGTTTTCTCCCATTCGACCAACCTGTGGGCTAGTTTGTATGCTGGGTTTTGTTTGACACGATATGGAACTTTGTTGGTGCCCAACACAGTAGTGCATTTCCTTCCTTTGGTTGCAGTCGGCTTCTGGCCCACTCAGATGGTAAATAGTTCTTTGTCGGACTAGCCGTTAATTCTCTCGAAAACCTTGGAGGTGCCAAAATCAAATGTTCGGAATTTCACTGGTCGCTAGAATGGAATCACAAAAAATCAGCCATAGAATTGCATTGGTAGTTATGGGGCATATCTTAGTTCATCCACTCTGTCGTGATAAAATAATTATCTTCTGTTATGTATATGAAATAATGAAACGAACACCGGAATTAGTTCAAAACCGTAGTGTCCAAGTAGCTGCTGACGAAGACCTTGTCGATCTGAACTATGCACACGATGTCATTCTCGTCCTTGAGGAAGAGACGAAGACATAGGTGTCTTCGAATAAGCTAACTCCATCTTTTTCTATACACTTTGAACACACAAAGTGTAAGGTCACGCTGTCGCATGCAGTCACTGAGCACGGCAGCTACAACCTAAGGAGAGGCACTTGAAGTTGCGGAACCTTCTACGTATCTTCTGCGTTGTATTATTAGTTCCAATTGTAGTGTGGCGCATCAAGTTAGTGCACGCATATCTTAGGCTCAGGCACCGTTTGCTAATTTGAGACCCTTTTGGCGGTAAAACAGTATAACCCTAAATCTCAAGCGATGTGTGTAACAGGCTACCGTATAGGGTATTATGTTGTATGGCTCTGTATGGCCCCTATGAATGTCTGGTGTTCGACAATCGTTGTCTCGAAATCGTAGGCTGTGTAGGCTAATGTCAGTTAATTCGCATCGAGACAATTAGGAAAGAAACGTTTGGTTTCTCAGTAGAGACTTCAACAGAGGAGTGCGCCGAGGACCGAAAGCTCCGGTGATTTAGTCGTGTACATACCTGCGTNCGCATACCTGCGTTTACCGGAAAGAGTGATGTTTTCTGAGCCCATTCTAGAGTGTCGCAAGCAGACCTTGCGGAAGGAAATGAGAGATTACAAAAAGTTTGGGTACTGTCAGGGTCACTTGTCTTCCGGGATGGGGTCCATGTGATCCTCCATGTGTATGGTTGGAGATGGTGCAACATGTGGCTGCCGATCGGTGTCAGTAGCGTCCTTGTTTTCAGTCCCTATCCAGAATATCGATGAGGTATACATATATATGACCAAAAGTTACTGGCAATTACGTAATTATCACTTACTTCCAGAGCTCACCATCACTTCCTGTGCAGACAGGTTTTGCATCATCTGACAAATCACATAAAAACTGGTCAGACGCTTTGTAACGGAGGGTAATTTTCAGAGGGTGAAAAACTCGTTAGGTTGTATTTAATCCTCCCGATAGGAAAGTTTAACTCATCTGACCAATAATAGCTGCAGACAAACATGCCATTAGCCAAGCAATGAGAGCGATTTCAAAGAGGTTCGATTAATTTACAACTACCTGTGACTAGTAGTGTGTTCTATCTTGTCGATTGGAATGCTCACGTAGACGCGTTTATTGTGCGTTGTGCGCGGCTTAACCGATTCGACGAAGAATCTAAACACCGTCGCTAGTTTTCTGTTTTGATCATGAGATGGTCCGCGGAGAGGTACAACCTAGAGGTAGTACGATTTTATTATTTACCGGCTAACCGGATCGACCTATTCGAACTTGCATGTCTGACTGCAGCTTCGGGGACGTGTAGTTTGACACAAGTCATTTCAGTAATACATGTAGTAGTTCGATATTATTATGTGGACGAATCACGTCGTCTGAGGCTTCATGACAGAGTTTCACCGACTTTATCAATCTGTTGCATAATCATATCAATCGGTTCGGTTGCGTTGATATGACATCCGTATTTATTTGTAATGTACTACTCATAAGGTTGCTGAAAATCCATCGACAGCCCACGCCCGGTTTCGCCCTTTTTGGGGCTCATCAGGCAGGCGCAGTCCCCGGATTTCTGTCAACCTTATGTTCTACTTCAAACCAGATTGCACGAAATTAGCGAATATATACTCATTTGCAAACTAATTTGGTTTTTCGAGAGACTCACCTAGAACCCAGCTGAACCTCTCGCTTGTGATGTTTCCAAGCAACTGAATGTGCTGCACCAGGCAACCAGCAACCTTATGAGTAGTACATTACAAATATATATACATGTATCGCGATATTTCGAATACCGTAGTGACTGAAACATGAGGCGGCCTGGTGCAACACATTCGGTTGCCTGGAAACATCACAAACGAGAGGTTCAACTGGGTTCCAGGTGAGTCTCTCGGAAAACCAAATTAGTTTGCAAATGAGTGTATGTTCACTGACATTCGTATTTTTTCGTGTAACGGTGTCTGTTCGAACGTATGGTTTGATCCCAAGTAATGTTGTTGTGCACGACAGTTACGTTAATTGGCGAGACGGTACTTCATTCTGAGGCGCATTTTCAATTACTTTTCACGGGATTGTTCAATAATGAGTGAATCGGTTCGCATTTCAAGCTGTGCATATCTCGTAAACCTCCTACAGACTCGTGAGGATTAACATCTCTGCGGAAGGCTTTCTTACGTTGATTGAATTACTCTATACGCGCATCATATCTACTTCAGCCTTTGTATAGACTTTTTTGTTGTACTGTTTGAGTATGATGAACGAGTCCCCGATGCTCTCTGACAGTTCGGTGGTATTTACAAGCACCGTCAATATAGGTTTCAACCGAAACACTTGTCGCTCGCACCTCGCGGTTTCTTGTGTTACGATTGATTCTGTCCACATCATTTTTCACAGAGCTGGAAAGGTTGCGGGCCGAACGCGAACGCATCATTGCTGAAATTCGTCAGCTTGACGCAAAAGTACTCATGTCGCATGGGATCTCCGAATCGGGGGACAGTCAAAAGCCAGCGGAAAATTCAGGTTCATTGTGTATCTCATGTTCATTCCTCCGTCAATTTTTCATCATCTTACGTCTATGGCCTTTTTTTTGGGTTTTGTCATGTTGTGCCACTCATATGTTGTACAGTGTTCGGTCATCACCCAAACAGCGGCGCTTTCCAGTTCAATTAGGAGTTATAAGAATCCTACAACTAAATGTCCTTTAGTGATAACAAATAAGCCATAGTGCGTTCCTGACCGTCTCTGTAATCGTTAACAGAGTCTTCATGCCACGGTGGTACTCGGTGTTTATTTACTATTTATTACTACTATTATTACTATTTATTAATCCATCGTCTGCTGCGTTTCTACAGCATGCACTAGTGGAGATCCCAAAATGGGACAAGCAAGCTATGAACTAATCAGCTGGTTATTGATGTGTGAAGATTTTTGGCAAACGGTTGGTTACCTTCCCTTTGGATAGGAAAATTCAGCTAGGAAATTCCTTAAACTCCTTAAACCCTTCTGTGTGGTCACCAATCAGTACCCGCTGTTTTGCGTTATAAAGCAGTCTCAATGGTTTACCCTCAGAGAGGACACTCATGCGATTGACCGTCGTCTTTCTCTTACAATAGACAGGACTCTGTCTGACCAGAACTGTCCTTGGACTCTTGGTCATAGGAAGACATTCTTTCGTCACTGTTCTCTAAGTGAAGATTCACTGTATTTGAACGAGAAGAATATGGATTTTCGAAGTTGTGTAGCTAGTGAACTAATTCCACTGCAACAGCACGCCTGGTGCCTCCAAGTCAAGGCCAGTTGACGATTGCTCTCCATAGTCCAAAAGCAACCCCCGGTCGTGATTATCCTAACCCCTGATAACCAAACCACAACATATGTGATGCACCCATCATGTACCTCAGAGTGCTTAGCGTCCAATTATAGCCAACGTTTTCCTGGGTCAAATTTTTCATATATTGTTGATGGACGCAGGAACAGGATATTTTGCATATGTCGTTTCTATAGAACAGCACCCTAGGTACTGGAGCTGTACTTGACAATTAAAGGGTTTGAGACTCATTGTGAATAATCCAGAACCCAACTATTTTCTTTTTGGCGTTCCTTCATTGACCTCCTTCCCGAGGACGACTGGTTCGCGGGGGGGGGGGGACCGACTTTGCTTGCAGACAACGTCCTGTGTCATAGACGGTTTGGGGTTGACGTGTTCCACATTGGTCTGGAAACGGTCCTGACACAATCTTCGGAAGGGGCTTGTTCAGGGTTTGCAGTGTTATGTCCTCCAATTTGTTGACCACCTTCTTATTGAGGTTATCGAGGTAAGGCCACAATTAAGTAAAATAAATATTTCAGCTGTAACCCCTTCGGTCCCTAGCTGCACGCAAAGAAAGCACGATGGCTGGGACACTGCCAGGTTACCCAAGCCTAGACAGGAGAATTCGAGATGCAGAAGTCGGGTTTGAACCACGGACGTTCCGGTTTGTAAATTGGCCCTCTAACCACTGAACCATCTGGCCCCAATCCCTGACGCTCTAAAATCGATGCGCATGCGTACACTTTTTTCCCATCGGTTGTCGGAAAATCCCGTTTTGACTTCACTTGTACTTAATAGGGAACCTTTGAGGTGTATGTTCTGGTTCGCAGGTTCGAAACGTGAACCAAGTGGGGATTTTTGGTGTATTTATGGGAAATGCAACATTCTCTACCCCTTTTTAAGCGCAACGAGGTGCATATACCACAGGCATCTTGCATAATCGGACTGTGAGGCGAGATGGTACAATCATTTCACGCTTCACTTCTCACTTCTCTGAACATATTAATCGCATAAGTTTTGTGAGTTTTTATATTCTCACAAAAGTTGATTGATGTGGCCATAGTATAGCGCATGTGTCCATGAAACTGATGTCTGTACAGTTATTTAGCCGTTCATTTCCAAAAAGTTTACTTCTTTGATTAAGGCCACTATGTTTTGTGATGGTGTTTTGAATTTGTACCATAGACGAGCCAATCTTATTTCATCACAAGCCATAGTGGATTGTGATGAAATTACAGTTACCTTGTTCATGAGTTCTTGCACTGAGCTCAAGTCCGTGTTTCTTTACTGATTAAAATCGGCCTACTAAATGTTTTATGCACTTCAGTTTTGCCTAATGTCTGTTAGTGCCAACTCAATAAATTGGACACAGAAGCCAGGACGAGTGATGGAAAGCAGGAGAATTCAGTAGCTTTCTGTCCATATACTGAAGGGAGAGCCATTCTTGGCGATTTATTGTGGGTGTCCTGTAGAACAGCGGACGAGTGTACTGCAACCGCAAGTGTGATAATAAACACTTGCGTGGCAGTGGCCTTCATGTAAGGTCAGAATTTTATTTCATTGGTTATGACTTCCTGTAAGATAAGAATGGGGAACGTTTGGAGATGATGTGGTTATCTGCTGATATGTTCTACGGGATCTAGACTAGGAACACTTACCAGACGACCTAAAGTCTCCCACATTCTTTAGGGCGGGATAAACTGTGCTTCAGAAAGGGAGCTAATGTTTCACCGTCGGCATGGATTTCCTACAATATGTCCCCATGACAAATTCCGATAGTTGGAGAGTTGGTTCAAGAAACAACTCTTTCGGTGAATTCTAGTGATTTAGTAAAAATCTCTAGAGCAGCGTGCTTTTTCTGACTTTATAAACTCCCAAGAGGCACCTGGTTTACTCAGTTTTTTAGTGGCACGCTTTGATCACTCTTCATTTTGTTCGTTCCTTCCGGCATAAGTTCAATCTGGATCTATCTTGCTCCATAAACCCTCGCTTTGGACGTTTTCAGGAACAGTTGCCTCCAACACTTCTAATGGGAAGAATGATGACGGTGGCGCGAAAGACAAGAGTTCAGATCGTTCTAATTCCCAAATTTTGCTCATCAGCGCCTCGGAAGATGGGACGCCGACACCCAGTAGACCTTCAGGCATGGCAGATGGATCAAATGCTGATGGCGCCTCTTCGTCTGCGAAGCGTCCAAACATTGACGCATTTAGCGTAGGCGTGCAGCCGTTTCGACCGTTCGAAAATCTCCCAGGAACGGAAGGTGCTTACAAACGTGTACTTCAAACTCTTCGCAACTCGCGCAACGGGGCATCGGTCAATGACACACCATCGGCTTCGCGCGACTCAAACCACTCTGCATCTGGTTCTAATGCCTCGTTCAAGACATCAACTCCTCACAGACGATCCCACGATCAGCATTCGACGTACAATCATCCATACTCACGAAGTCCTCACATGAGTAGGAGGTATCGCTAATATGCACCTCATTCTACTCGAGCCAAGAGCTAATTATTAAGTCTTAATCTTTGCAAAGCCTCGCCCTGTTTTCATCCTGGGCGTTGTTGTATATATTTATAAATTACTTTCTCGCCAGCCATTCATTTTGTGTCGGTGCATGATTGTGCTCCCCTGTCCTTTGTATCGTGGGTGGTTTTTCCTGGAGGGGGGGGGGGTGACACATGTGTCGTTACGTGATTGGCCATTTGAAGATCTAGCCTCAGGGATTCCAGTTTTCCACCCTGTTTTTATACTGCCACGTTATCTCTGCATTTTATAAACTGTGACCGCTTCTCTGAATTCCTCTTGTATTCAAGCCCATTTCATGGGCATCCATTCACCTACTGTTTGTACTGTTTAGAGATATTCTAGAACACCCCAGTCGCAGAAGCCAAATATCATAATCAAGAGGTGTGTAACAACTGCTGCCGTCTTTTGAAACTGTCCAGCTTAAATTGTGAGTCCGTGGTTTAGGACATTGTGGTCCACTTGTCACCGTGACTACTATGTGTGGTCTTTACTGCGACACAGTTCCAACTTTTTTCATTATCGCCCTGAGTACGAGGGCCCCCATATTTTGCTCTTTTCGTCCATTTGGTTTGCTAACAGGTGCGAGTAGAGCAGTGGAAAAGAAAAACTTTTTTTCCTGACGTATGTGTATGCCTACTTAGTTTAACCTTTCCTCTCTCTTTGGTCGCTTATCTTTCACGGTAGAACGTTATTTTTGGATGGTGTTGACAGTCTACTTTTTCTGGGTTAACGTTGAGTGTGCACGTGATTTTGTTTTCCTCAGCGTTTCGGCACTACGTGTAAAATAGGGAAGATTCTCCTGGACTGTGCTCGCAGTCTTCAAAGCATCAATCTTTGTCACCAGGTTGAACCGGAACATTTTGCTTCGTACTACAGTTCGAACGTTTCAGCTGTGACAAGTTCACCTCGTTGCCGAAGTGCTGTTTCAGCTGTGTGTCCACCATATTTCGTCTTGCGCACGCACTGATTCATTAACCATAGTTTTGAGTGTTAAGGTGTTACCCAAAGGTAGGCTTTATCAAGCTCGTGTGCGATGATTTTTCCTGCACCTTGGAAGCCTAGTCTGTCTCTAAAGAACACGGAAACGGTTTGCCGGTCGTCAACCTTTGTTGCTATGTGTATCGACATAGCTGGTGAAGGCGACTCATACGCTTTGACTGCATGGTCTTAACTAGTTTCACAGATTCCAAGCTGAAACAATGTACCAACGAAATAGGTCTATGGTACCTAAACACTGACTACACTATGGAGTAAGCTTGGCGCATCTGTTTCCCCATCGAGTTGAGATCACACATGAACGCTGATACTTGACTACATTTTTGAGTTTGGCACCGCATCACAATAAAAATTCGTATAGAAATTATTCGTTACGCTCTGAAGGACTACGCTTCTATTATCTTATCTCTATATCTCATTTGTTTACTTCTTTTAGTTTCACTACCTTAACCGATAAACTCCACGTTTAGTACAGCTCAATGATGGCATAGACCATTCGCCTTACTAATTCGAACTATGTATCCAAGTTTTCTTGTTCACATTTTATTTTAAATGGTTGGTTTATTATGTCTGGTTTTTGGTAAGCTTTGCTTTTCTACTATTGGCCTTTCAAACCAAAGGATTTGGCGGTTTACCCCAAAGATCCCCCAACTAGAGTTTTGCATCGTAGTGGCGTGATGTGGTTCTGCGCTGTTACGGGATTAGTGCCTCATATTGTACGAGGGTAAGTCAGCCACACTGCAGATCGGTCACCGCTGGCGTCCGTCTGGAAGGTCACAGTCATTATCATCATTGTCGACAGCGGACATGAGTTCTGAACACTGAAGCATCGCTCCCATACAACCATAGTTTACTCAGAAGCCTCATTGTCAAGATAGGATAGAATAGGATGAAAAGGAAGTTGGTGCTATTCAATCACAATCATTCCAAGGTGTTTAAACACCTCCAGACACTCATTCCACCATTTTCAATAAAGGCTAACAACAAGGGTACCACTGACATCGATAAGCAGATACAGCTTGCACCATCTCCAACCATACGCTGGGAGGATTACACAGACCCCGTCTTGGAAGCCAAGTCGCACTGACAGTACTCTCTTTTATATCCTTCTGCCAGTTCAAAGGTCAACCATCGCCTTGCCTGCGCTACTTTGAATCAGGCATAGTCCTACTGCTCACAGTTGTGCTATTTTAGTGAGATTATCTTGCTATTGAGAAGATGTAACATGCCTTTAAGCTTACATCGCTTTGAAGTGAGGGCGGAGAAAATCACTCTCTCCGGTAAACGATGATTCGGCATGCGCAATACATGACTGAATCACCGCAGTTTTTGGCACTGGATACATTATTCGACTGACGTCCGCGCCACCCAACCGAACACTTGTTTCTGATCATCTCCTTTCTGATCCGCATACATCAACTTAAACAAGCCATGATTCTGGCACAACTGTTCTAGAAAACGTCTCAGTTCGGCTGCTGGCAGAGGTCATTTCTCACAGCCATACAATAAAACAGCCCATACTGTGACTTGATGCATACGCCCCTTGGGATACAAGAATGTGCCTCTTTGTCGCCATAAGCATCTAAAATTATCGAAGACGGCCTTTACCTCAGTGATCCTTGCACTGACCTCATCCATCACACTACAATCGGAAGTAATACAACCTCCAAGACACGTAGAACGCTCCATAATTCTGAGTGCATCTCCTTAGATTGGCGTGTTCGGTAACTGGACGCCCAGAAGTAGGTCCGTGAACTTTGTGGGTGCAAGGTGCATGTCGAGGGATCAATTCATTCAAGTGAACCTGCGCCTTCTCTGGATATTCTATATCGACGAGGTTATGGAGACCTTGAGACGTTGGTCTCATTCCCTCTTAGATCGCGAAATTGTATAAGAATGGAGAGAGAAAATCCTTGTCGGACAACACTTTGTGTACACAAGCTATTGGAAAGCACTTCGTTTACTCTCATACGCGTGAAAGTTTGAGAATACAAGCGCCTGGGGCACTCCCAGCTGAGCGTGTTAACGGGAAAGCCTGGTTAACTGAGTCGAACGCGCCTTAGTATGAAAATTTGGTCAATTCAACCCCTACTCGGTTGGAATCCCACTCGTTTCTCTCAGGTCACTACTTTACAGGCGACGAAGGACAAGTAACCCCGAGGGTCTGGTTGCTATTAACACAATCAAGGACCTTCGTTGAAAATAGGTACTGTTTTTTTTATTCCCCAGTTGTCCGGGACAGTTTGCTTTACAGTTCACACCAATGGTTTCAGTGTACCAGACGTTGTTCAAGGCCAACATCTAGGAAGTGAAAGAATTTATCGTTTTCTCCTTCGGATATGAATTGGATGACAGTGTGGGCTTTATTAAACTGTTGTTGGAGCGATTCCAACTCGGCTCCATTGTTCACAACTGCGAAGATGTCTACATATCGGCAGTAGTATTGCATGTTCTCTGTGCTAGCTTTCGAGGGACCATTTTCAATTTAACTCATGGAAATACCGGAGAGCATTGGGCCCAGTGGTGAGCCCACGGCAACGCCACCAACATCAGCCGCTTACACTGCCATGCTAGATGTTGGGCTTGAACGGCGTCACGATGGTACACTGAAGCGATCGATTTACCGAAAACCCTTTTTGGTCCGGGCAATACATTAACTTTAACACCTTCGTGTCACTTAAGCAGAAACGGAATCTGATCCATAAACTAACAAAGCGAAGAAAATAGGCTCTGGTGACGCGCTGGAACAGGAAATTCTATCTCCCACCAGCGCCCCGACAACACCATCACCGCCACAGTTGCAAGAAGATCCATTCACATTAGCTTCCTATTTAAGGGAGATATCCTGGACGACCTACTGGGCAGAAGACTTTTAACAGTATGAACAAAGTTTCCCCGGCCGCAACACTCCGCACCTACTTTACAAGCAATCGTTTGTGCTCCTTTGCTCTCAAAGACAAAGTGCCTTTCCACCCCCAAAATATGTTAGTATACTCATTCTTTTACTGTTGTGCAGCGGAATACATCGGACTTACAACTCAGCCAAAGAATGGAAGAACACAATCCACCCTGGTTAGCTCCTGGATCTAGGAGGATGATAGCCAGTTCAATAGTACAACACCTAGCAGACACGGCCAAAGCATCCGCATTGTTTACAAGGCGCCAGCCTATCAACCCAGATCAGTACAGCAACACACAATCGCAGTGGCTGAAGCTATCGCCACACGACATCGCAACCCGATCCTTTGACGGTACAAACGCTTTGTTCGTGTGTTGTACTTGCCATGGTCTGACTCACCTCCCTCCACTTACACCCTGTGCTGAACACAACCACAGCACTAACCGCGCTGATACGTTCCATTCACCCTATTGGTTACCTGGACTAGTTGTTCTTTGATAGTGAGTCTATGTTGTCTCTCACTCGATTTCCTGTTCATGTACACCATGATTTTTCAAATGTGTTAAATACTGTTCTCTCAACCTTTGCGACTGTATGACTTGAAAAGACTGCTGAAAACAGGTTCGTCAATCCATCTGTGTCCTTCCATGTCCATACGTCCTCATGATCGGTGGCACGCTTAGTTTTACTTGTGTTAATTCATCGAGCTGAATTATGTTCAGGACCGACTGGAACATTTCTTGGAGTTTCAAGCATTGCCATTGTATTGTCTGATATCAAATGTTTGTGCGGACCCGGTAGCGCTGTGCGACAAAGGAAGCTCCCTGCACTATTGAAAGATGCGGTGCCTTCGTTCCAGCGCAAATGGGTATCTGACGGGGAGGCACCTGGAAGGTTAATTCGGTTAAATTTGGGACTATCGGATCTCCCAATTGCTAGATCCTTTGTCCACCACTTGCGCGGCCGTCAAAATGGAGTGAGAGGTGACCTAAACGTGTGCACGGTCAGAATCCACACAAGTGTTCCAGAACGAGTGGGGTTGGTAACTGATGCCGATGTGATCAATTTCGGTCTGTGGCTAGCATCCCGTTGGAGGACACCATTAGGCCAGACGACTTCAGTTACTTCGGATTTTGGTAGTGCATGAAAACGGTCTGCAGTCAGCAGTAATTCACCGTTATCCTTACAAATCGAGTTCACTCTGAGTGGCCCACGCAGCTGAGTCTCAGATGCCCTAATTGTACCCCCTTGTGCATCCAAATCCTCAGCAGCCACTATGACATGAACTCATACACCGCCTTTATCAGTCACGAAACCTGTTTTTGACGGTGGTAGACCTGCAGTCGGTTGGAATTTAAGCAGACACGATAGACTGACAACGATCGGCTTCCTGCTTGTAAGATTCCTTTACTGGCGTTGCCAGACAAACCAGACCATCAACGGGTATCCAGTCGAACAAATATCTCTCCGTTCACTGACTAAGGACGATACCAACCACTGTAGATCCTGCCGCATTTGACTCTGGATCTCCAGAGATGCACATCCTGAAGCGAGTGGAGAGTGATCGAACAGTTAACTCAATCACTGTGTTGTTATATCGAATTCTAGTTCCTGATGTGCAGCGCGCATCAATGTCAAGCGGGTACAGTGTGGGAAGAAGAACCGCTTGTGATCCCGCCTACTTCAGAGTGCACAAATTAAGAGCAAACAGACGTCGAGGCTTGAAAATTGGTGTGGAGATGCATGAGGCTGTTTGTTCCGGCTGACGCGTAGATGTCTGAGCCAAAACCGAGGTTACACGAACGGGGTCGTCGGTCCTAACAGATGGGTCTACAAGAAGAGAGTTAATAATGGGTCGAGGGAAGGGTAAGAGAAATTAGGTGTGCAACGTGTGATGCATGCAGCAAGCAAGGTGACCCAGCTGATGGCACGCGACGGCCAGTTTGGCGTGGGATTATTTTTAAATATGCAGTTCATGTTTGTATGTGGACCAGGTGCCCAGACCTGGACGGAAGGACGATCACGGTCACGGACCAAAGGACCGACTGCAAGGCAGCGGTGTTTGGCTTGAAATTACAGTGTATTGCATTTTTCCTAAAGTACAAGTCGCCCGACGTTCCAACTCCCCATCTGGAGGACACGAAGACCGTTGGTTACACCTGTAACCATTGATCAGTCTGGTATGAGAGACTGCGAGTGTAACGCGGACGCCCCCTGTATGCGTCGATGAGTCATGGGGGCACACAAGCCGTCGGACGTTCGTTCTCTTCATGACGGGAGGATCACTGGTCTATAACCCTCTCTAAGATCCGTGGAATGCACATAGCTTGGTTAAGTCTGCCCTACCGAACAAAAGACAAACCTGCTGAATGGTGTCGTATAGGGAATGTTTGGAATGATAACTGACTGTTCTGTGTAAATTCCCACTTCTGTCGCTGTTTTGACTTCCCATAATGCCAACTTTCTGACCAAAATACTGGTTCAGTCGATGTTTTTTTTTGGTGGAAATTAACATAACTCATCAAGTTATAGACTTGATGACTTGTTAAATGTCCGTTGATAATGGCCTCTGTGAAGTTCTTCTCACATTCTCGACTGCGGTCCGTCAAATAGGTGCAGTCACTGCCTGTTTATTTTGTCCTTATCCAGACAGGTTTTCTCATTCTGTCCAATGTAGCTCTCCAAAACCCTTGGACGCTGTTTTGATTGCCTTCGACTCGAACTGACATTCGCAGTGTATGGTTGACTGCTCTGTTATTAGAAATGGGGTCTGTGAGCACTTCTGAACTCTGCTCCCATTCGAACAAGTTTCTGAGCCCTTGGGCCAAACTGGGCTTTTTTCGTCACACCGTTTACTTGATTTGGCGCATCATCGATAAAGCAGCTATGCCATGGCATCCGAGTGTCGTTTATGTTATTGACATCAGCTATCTCTGTTTACTACCAAATGTCGAATTTCACTCTTAGTTCCTCTGGCTGACGTCAATATTAGGGCTCAGCGCAAACTGAAAAAGCATAAGAAATCGTTCAGCTGCAACACTCTTTTGGCGCCTAACTGCCACGCCACCCAAAGGAAGCACGAGGGCTGGGATACTGCCAGGTTGCCCAAGCCTAGACAGGGGAAGTCGAGTGGCAGAGGTCGAATTCGAACCACAACCTTCCAGGCAGTAAATTCGCGCCCTAACCACTGAGCCATCTAACGCAAGCTGGCTTTGGTACAACAACGGTGCGCGGATTTCCAGTGACTCAATAACTTCTATCGACATGAAATATTGAATTGCCGCTCGTCTTTCGGACTTTGCAAACTGAGCGGATATCCTTCAGACTTGCAGTATCTTTCTGGCCTCGCACTCAAACTGATCATCCTAAATGTGCTTTTCATTTGCAATCCAGGCAACTGTATTCCGCTTTTCGCTCTTGAAGTAAACCGTCCGGGACAATCATTTCACTGAGTCCATCCTGACGGGTAGAAGCACTGGGCTTCATTTTCGCTCTTAGGGCTCATCAGCAGAGCATATTCTTGGCCGTGCCGGGGTTTGAACTGCGCATCTGATACGCAAGACGAGCGTCTTACCGCTAATCGACCAGCGCACTCTGGACACATAAATTTCTTTATTCACGTCCGAACGAGTTGACATGTTCGCGCTTGATTGATTTGAGCGGTAAGTCCGACGCCTCGAAGGATGACCCAGCAACATACCTTGGTTGTGTCTATCGATTGGTCCACCAGTCAGATAGCGCCACAGACGCTTGAAATCTACCGGATGCCTTTGTTTAGTTTGTGGTTGTGGATATGTAGGTTGTTCAAACTAGTGTCATTTGGGCGCGCAGTCTACAAATCCGCAATCACCCACAAGTAAATTAGTATTGCGTTTAGACGTAATACACTACTCGTAAGGTTGCTGAAAACTCTTCGGCAGCCCATGACCGATGTCGCCTCTCTTGGGTCTTATCAGGTAGACACAGTCCCCGAATTTCCTTCAACCATATGCTCTGCCTAAATCCGAATAGAACAAATGCACCTGCTTGCACAGCAGTGTGGTTTTGATGCGAGACTCACCTGGGATCCAGTTGAATCTCCCCCTTATGATGTTTTTAAGCAGTTGAATGTGTTGCATCGGGCCACCTCATGTTTCGACTGGCACAATATTCGAGATATCGCGATGCGTCACGAAGAGACTGAACCTTACCGTGGTGTAACGGTTTGCGCACCTCAGCGATCCATTGAGCTATACTGGAGAGTGTCCCGCGTCACTCACAGAGTCCCATACAAGGTTGGTCAATGGTTAGAGGTCTGACGGACACAGTCTCCTGGCCCTCCAGGTTGGGGGTTGGAACATGTGGCGACTTGTTCCGTAGAAATGGTAATGCATTTGCATTTCCCGCCAAGCACCGCTGCCTTGCGGTCAGGCTTTTGAGCCAAAGGCTTTGGTTGAGGACCCTAATCGCCCTCCTGTCTAGTATGGGCGCCCTGGTAGTATCCCAGCCCACGTACAACCATGAATTGCAGTACGGCAGTGAAGCATCGCCATTCTTGGGGCTCATCAGGTGAGCGCGGTATTATTTTAAATGTTTCTGCTCCTACGTTCTTATGGCTAATTCCGTTTGCATCAGTCGATTAGAATAAGGTAGCGTCGGCACTTCCGATTCCCGAGAAACAAAACTCGAATCAATGCAGTTACATAACGAGTTCCAGCCGATAAGACTTCTTACGAAATAGGGAGTGGGAGGAAGATATCCAACAGTCAGGCAACCGAAGCCACGACTGCATGCTACCTGGTCAACCACGGTGTTACTAGTGTGCGGCCGATGGTTGCCATATTGCAGACATTCGATATCACTGGCAGTGGTTGCTTCGCTGCAATGTCCAGGAAGAAGAAGGATACTGGACTGCTACTGAATTGGATTCAACACTGGACGAGGTACTTCAGGTGGAAGCCAATTTTGGATGGTTCCCTGAAGTCTACGAATGCAGTACCTGGAGGATATCAACGTAACCACAAGCTTGTTGAGAAGAGCCCGCATCGTTTCCAAAACTACATGCATTCTGCAATATATGTCTATACTCCTCTGAACAGGCCATAACCAATTCGTTTTTTCAACTTGCCAGGTAGGCGGGATAACAGCCGTGATAGATCTGACTTAGCGACGAACACCGACTCTATATGGCATTCAAAACTGTCCTAAACTGCCAAAAATGCGCATAGGTCTTTCACTATTGGAGTGAACATGGAATGAGATCACAAGATCCCTTGGGAAATCATGCGCATATCTGGTTACTCCATTTGATTATTTCATTTCAAGCCAAACGACCTTGCTTTTAGGTTGTGAGGCTTACCAAAGCACTTGCATAATTTCTTTTAATCGGTCGTCCTAACCCAGACCACTGTGCGATTTCTAGTCGTGCTACCATGTTACAATCTGTCACTTAAGGTCATATCGCAGTTAGGTACCAGACCGCATCCACCGAGAGATTGTTTGAGTCTATGCTGGAATCACTGGCGATTATTATTCGCCCTACATATCTTTCATACTCGATCGATAGTTATTTGTCTTTCAGTGAACAAGTGCTCCTGGAAGAAAACTTGGAAGCATAAAACCTCGGAAACACACGTGTCGAACGCTCAAGCTACATCGATTCATTTCATCAGCGCAGTTAGGCAAGGTGTATGGATATACGGGCTTTACTCGTGCCACTGTTCATAGGATCAGTGAATATGGTTTTGCCTCTCGACAAAGAAGACGGATGCATCTTTGTTCAGAAACTTGATAGATTTTTGGCTAATCTTGAAACGTTTGCTACAAACGTTTAGTCGTCATCATTTATGTCGTAGCGATGCGCCACTCTCGAAATGGACGACAGACAAACCTTGCTGAAACTTTGCCTTCATTTTGTTTCTGTTGATGAGTCTGGTGTGTCCGAAAGATGTTTACAGAATCCAGCTTCGATCGTACTTCTCAAGCTGCCTAGGATGGGCTCGAAAACTCCATATTTTACTCTCGAAAGTTACACTTAAATCCAAAGTTGAGGATGCGTTACTGGAGTAAACAGTTTTCTTTGCGGTGTATAGCCATTGTGTTCAATTAATGTCACTCCAACTCTATCCAAACATTGGGTTATCCTGGTTGTACTTACGGTTGCCCACTTTTTGTGGCTTCTTGAAAAAACCGTTCTTGACGAAAAGGGTCATCATTTACTGTGATGTTTTCAAAGAAAGCAGGGCGACATGGGCGGGGCTTTTAAGAGCAACATCAGCACCATGTAGGACCTGAGTCTTTACTTCGGCCGTCCTCGTATAAACGCTAGGAAGGTCCGTAATTTAAACGTGGATACGCTGTTGACTAAAGTCAGGATTCATTCTCGTTGAAGGACGAGCAGTTTCGTCTTGTTAAGTAGAGGGGCTTCACATAGTACGAGTGTGGCTCCTAATATCGAGCAGAGTACTGGCGTATATATTCAACATGTTCCTGATTTTTAACAGAGCACGCGTATTTTTCACCCCATCCTCGGGAACGTCACTTACCGGAGGCGCCGTTCTGTAAACTGAAACTCGTATTTGGCGAGTGGTCGCGCAGCAGCATGGAAATGTCTCCAGGGTCGTATAGCTTTTTTTTCGGGGCGCATCTCTGGTCTTTGCCTCAACAAGTATAGGCGACAAGACAGTAATAGGGCTATGGAGAGTAGACTCATCTAATGGCCTTTGGATTTCATATACTCATTCCGGCATCTCAGGTTTCCCTAGCCCTTGCATATTCAAGCGCGACCCGTAGGGCAGCTTGATTTCGTGGTTGCCGGTGATCGCTATACGGTTTGCGTACCAGTTTGCTGTACTAACTACTGAGCATTGGTTCATATTCTCGCGACTTGTGAAACCCCTTTGTGGTGTAGTGGCACCCGCGTCGTGGTGGTGTTGTCATTTGACTGTGTGACGGGAGATCCGGTTGCCAACTGGGAATTTCTCGCACCCTGCTGGCGCTACCACTGAAGCCCCGTTAGCTCATTACAGCAGCTGTCAAACCATGGTTGACACGTGACGGCGAGAATGAGTTGGACCTTGTGAAAGAGCCCTATCTTTGGTAAACAATGTTTGGGCGTTGTTTGTACGTCCTGGCCCCTTTAACTTGATAAGCTTCATTTTCTGCATCCTTGATCTCGATCGACTATGAAGCTCATGACTTCCATCCGAGTAGCTCTCATCCTCAAAACCGGCTACATTTAATTTTCCAGGAGGGGATGCAGAAAACCTCAATCCTTGAGTGCAAAATTGTATCATAGCGCTTCGGTGTGTGTGGTTTCGTTATAAAGGAGAGTGTTGGTAGCTTAGTTAGCGTGGGTGGTCGTCCGCTCAGCTCAGCGAACAAGCCAACGACCAGATGTGGTTTTATCAGTATCCTAGATACAATGCGCGGGTGTTGCATAATGCTGAAAGGCCTCTGGAACACCTGGTTGCCGGAAATCCAGCTTGTTTACTTTGTACAGCAATGCTCTTCGTCTAACTTCATTACTATCCTCGTAGGCATGTTTCAACTCAGTAGTTTCTGGTGTTGAAGTTCGTTCCAGAAACTTTCAGGTTCCGCTACTGAGGCAAGTGCTCTGTTTCTGGCGCAATCACTACAGTCTTCGACCTATGAAGAGGAACGAGCAATCGTTCCTTTGAGCAAGTAGTCGCTTAATAGATATCAAACATGACAGTAAGGGCTCATTTAATCGTTTCGTGATATCCTAGCAAGATAGGTGACTGATGATCTGGCTCACGCGAGCTTTAACTGACAATCGCTATGGTGGTTGTTCTTCGCACAGTAGGTTGGCTTTACCATCTTACGATAACACATTGAAGTGCTTGAAGGTTATTGGTGTAACCAGTACTGCATTAAACGGGATCGTACAACAAATCCAAGGGGGACACTAATTGCCATGGCCAATCCTTACCTCCAATTACACTGTTCATCGGAAGCCGGCGCGTGCTTAGAAAACAACCTAGCAAGAATGAGCGGGCCAGGATTCTTGAAGGCATCCCTCTTGGGTATGCGTAAAACTTTAGGACCTCGCAATTCTGCTTTCTTTACGGCAACCTCTTTGAGAATAGCAATTTACTCACCTTATCATCGAAAACAAGCTGCTGCAAGGGAATACTTGTTATACCGTGACCAAACAGATCGGCAGGTCCAGGTTTCTCAACCATGGAGTAAGGCCGCTCTTGCAGCCGCTTTGTACACACGAATTGTTACTCCTAGCAAAACATTTTGACGCCTTAAATGACAAATGTTGATAATGCGTCCATTGGTTTCATCCATTGTATTACGATCGTGGCTCATATATCGATTCAAAGAAGGAACAGATGAATATATTCAAGATTCGTTCGTCGACGTTTCCGAGGGATATAAGGGATTAGAGGTGCCGAAAGCACGCCAAAACAAACAGCTAATTCTGACATCTAATTTGAAGTAGACCGGGAGGACTGATGGCAACCTAATCAGACGCCGTCAAAGTTAGAGACTACCTGCTCCTTCGCGACTGTCGATTTCTCTGCTACATCCTGATGCCTGCGCGAACAGTTTTGTTTGTAACAACTCATATTTGCTCTAGATGACCCAGTCGCCTGGCATTTGTGAACTGGTCCATTTCTTTTACGAAAGATGTCAGCGCCTAGATATCAGGTACATGCTTCCGCACCTTGCTACAGTTCAGATTTCTACGGATCAGACATCTTAGTCTCAAGAAATCCGCAACTTGCTTGGTTCTCCTAATCGTTGTCCATTCCCATTGACGTAAGGCGCCTGTAGACGAATGTCGCCATCGCTTGGGCAGTCTAAAGTCTATGGGACACCCCTCAGGGATACATCACGTTTTACTCGCGCAAACAAACCGTTTCTCTCGAACCATAGAACTGATAATTTGGTCTTCCCGTAATACATGCTTTTCCTTTCATTTTAGCTAGCCTCTCCGTTAATGATTCCCAATCCTCTTAGCGATAAACGTAAAAGACGTCCTGTTTTTGTACAGTTAACGGAAGATGAAATTCAAAATTTTCTCGCTCGGTCTGACGGTGAAAAAGACTCAAGCGGGAGTGATTGGGATGATGTTGGGGAGACGGATATGGCCACCTTTTTTGCCTCCTTGTCTGAAAAGCAAACTTCTCCAAAAAGACGTAAACTATCACCCAGAGTTTCGGAATGCACAAGCACTTCTAAAGATCCCTGTCCCTCACAATCTTTACAAACGGAGGCTCGTCAAAACAAAGGGGTACTTCAAGGTGAGTGACGTTCATAACTGATAAATTTTCCGCCTCATTATACGTCTTTTTTCTTATGGCTGGTTACTCTTCTGTCACGTTTTTTAGAATATTTCATACTACCAGAAGCCTGTATGTTTCTAGGCTGTTTGCTTCATTCATGCAACAGCTATCCACAAGAACAAAGAGAACAAATGAGAACCATCTACTCAGGCACCTCGGACAGAGTAGTCACAGGCACGCTTCAACTAGATTGTGCTGACGTTGATGCTCCTACAGATCGATTTTCTACTCATCCATACCGGTTATTTGCTTCGCCGATCATGCATTAATAATAGTTTGTATGGTCATCCAACTGGCGAATGATTTTTCGCCCTGCAACATTCATCGCAAAGTACCACCTTGTTTCTGTACTTTGTAGATGCGATTCGGCCGCATCAATTATGGATGTTCACAACGCTACTTTTCTACTTCTTATCATCTCTCACACAGACGTCGGTATAGATGCCTTGTTCAATGCGTCGGTGTCGAAGGCGGAAGGCAACACTGAAGTACCGGAGCTTGATGTGCATGATCTGTTTGGTTCATCTTCCAGTGACTCAGACGCTGATGGTGATATTTTGGATGGATGTGATGATGGTAAGTTTCCTACGAAACCCTCCACCTTCAGCAGTCCCAAGTTCTTAGAATCTCTGTAGATATATTTCAACAGTATCACTTTCTGTATTTTGTGCTTGTATGTTGATCGCACTTTTGTCATTACTAGTAATGGGTTCGAGATAGCCCATTGGTTACTGATCGGAGATCGAAGCCGACCCGAGCATTTCGACTGTTCCTGTCCAAGTCTTGGGCAACCTAGCAATATATCAGTCCTTGTACTTCCTTCGCGTAGGTGTCACAGCTGGGCTACTTTGTATAATGTACGTAACTCTGTTCATCCAAAGTCACATGCATCATTCGAATGGGACACAAAATCCGTTTCTGAACATATTTCTGAGTAGGCAGTGCTTTCAGTCCACCTACAGTTTACACCCGGATTCTTTCGGTTTTTGTACGGACGGAATATTAATGTGATTGGTTAAAACCCTATATCACGAAGTAGTACGAGGTGGGACCTTCGATTACCTAGATCTGATGAGTGATAGTGGCTGCGCCTAACGCTTATGAGATATTCACACTTCTGTTTCCCCTCAAAGACCTGCAGTTCAAATTCTACCATTTCGTCGACAACTGGCGCCCCCCTGGATAGGGACTTCTAGATTCAATTCCCAAATGGTTAATGATACTGGCAGATGTAGCCCAATCGCGCAGTCAGTGGCACTCATGCATCAAAGTTATCGCCTTCGATGCATAGCTACCTGGTTCCCGAACTAACCAAACATGCTATCGCACTTTCTCCACTATCCACTTTCTATCCTTTTCCGTCGATCGAAACTGTAGCAGTTGGAGCCATCGTACCTATGGTACATGATTTGTAGCTGACAAATCGATTGATTTTTGAATGTATACTAGTTTTTTAGTGGTTAAACGATCTGGTAAAATTGGTTTGGAATCTAACTTGGGTTAATGGACGGACCCACACTGAAATCCTCGGGAGCCGCTTACAACGATGGCAATAGACATTAGTAGAATAGGTCTTCCACGGAATCCACCATACAAGTGAAATGCTCACAATATGTCTGTAAGTCACGGCTTCTCTCCACCTGTATGACTGGTTGTGGTTCGAAAAGACACCTCAAGTCACTCAAATGCTCAGGCATAAATATATATTTGCATGCACAGTACTAGCTGGTTTTTCTAGTCCAAAGCTATCAACTCTACGGGACGTCCGCTACCCGTAATCACAAGCGTCTTATCCATTTCGTGTTTTTTTTCGCCAGAACAGGACGTATCTCTGTCCGAATGCGGTGCCCGGATTCAGAAGAGTCTTTCAGTTGCACGGCGCAAGCAGAAGGAAGCCGAGATCGAGCAACAGGTAGAACGGGCTATCGTCCAGACTTCGGTGGACGCTTGTCAAACTCCGTCGACTTCTCTGAGCGGCTCGAAAGGGCCCATCTCTGTCAGCGCATCATTGGCTGCATGTGCTGCCCGTCGTCAAAAAGCCCGTAAGTTTTTGTTATTCGGTCTCACAAACGAAGGCCAAATGCTCTGACAATGACTGGAAAGTTTTAACAGTTTTGGCCCTATTGTTCTCCACCATGGACCACATTTCTTCAGAACATTATTTAGCCTTTGCCCATTAATTTATACGTAGCTTTGTTGAACCGAGGCTTTGAAAAGCCCGACCGGTTATCACCGATTCGCCCTTAGGGTACAGCTTACTGATCTCACCAGATTTAGGTTTCAGTGCAAGGGGAAGGTTTTATGGTTTGTATGTGATACAGTTAACAATAATCTGTGCAATTGAGTGTAAGCACAGCGATGGTTGGCTCGGTTTTGTTTTCAGGCAACACTAAGGATGGTTCAGAGTGCTGTGCACTCATTTGTTAAATGCCAAGTTTTGTGGATGGAAATCCAACTAACCGGTCCAGCCATTCAGACGGACATGACATGGGAAATGGCGTGACGCGACGTTCAAAATTAAGTGATAGTCTTTAAGCTCAGTCAAAGGGACGTCCTGAGACATTGCTCAACTACTGTCTGGTTGTTAACTGTTGCCAGTCCGGGCATTATCGAATATTACTGAAACCACTGGAGTTTTTACTTGCTGTTTCTTAAAGGTCTGTGCTTCTCACTTTTCATAGCCTTCGCAACTGTAACCGTTAACTTCCTTGAATATGGACCCACTGTAGAGTGGATGATTCTTCCTCCGAATATCACTTCAAGCCTCATGCAAATTCGCCTCGCGAACGGTGCTGCTCTACCCTCTACGGCATATCAAAAGGCACCGTGTTACTGAGATAAGGGGAATTACAACGATTTATAAGGTTATCGCCAAATTTTTCCCCCAGATCAGGCTGGAATCTTCTTGAAGGGGCAACGGGCTCCGATCCCGGTTGGCTGACATTCTGGCCAATCAGAGAGTACCTTCGTTCGCTCTGTAGGGGGGGCGATATGGCTCAGTGGTTAGACTGCGAATTAACTGACCGGAAGGTTCGTGGTTCAAACCCGAACTCCGCCTTTCCCCACTTCCGCTGTCTAGGCTTGGACAACTTGGCAGTAGCCCAACCATCGTGCTTCCTTCGGGAGGCATGGCGGTTAGGCACCGAAAGGGTGTTACAGCTGAATGGTTGTCTGTAACGGGCTCACCACACGTACGTCGGATCGACGGGACGTTCGGTTATTTACAGTGGCTCGCCTCTAGACGAAGTTCTATTTGTTCGACATAAGTTTGGCGCAAATTTTACTCGAACGCTATTCAACCTTAACGCATCACTACACCTTCTGGCCAATTGTTAGATGCGTTCTGTCGTCAAGATAAATACAAACATACTTTGATGATTCAGACGCGGAAAACTACCAGAATTTAGCCTAATTCTATCCATTTTGGGACGCCGACTATACCACTCGCCGGTTTGTACGATCACGAATGAAATCCAATCTCCGTTCTGTTGAACTACTTTCGACTACAGACGGTGACGGTGGTCAAACATGACAACGCGGACTTGTCAGGGAACTTCCTTCTGTTGCTTCACCATGGATAATATTCATTAGAAGTTTTGAGGCGATCAATCGAACGAGACAAAGTAACATTAGACAGCGAGTAACAACTAAGTGCAAACCCAATTTAAGGTTACAGGAAAGCCTTCAAATTATAATGTTGCAAGAAATCAATAGTTTAATACCCTTATAGTACCTTGTGTTTGACGCCAACTGTGCTGGGATATTCCGGACCGGACCGGGTAGAGATAATAATGTGAAATATAGACATTTACTATCAAAATTTAAACGTTGAATATCTGACTTCAGGGAAATTCAATCGTGGCACAAAACTGGAAATTCGATCAGTGTTTGAGATTCGGGACCTCCTTCCACGGAGGGACGATTTTCACTAGGTCCGGCGTATGATTTCTATTGAGAGGACCACTATATGTCTTTGCGTCTTATGAGATGCTCCTTCGTCTGGAAGCAATTCTGTAAACTATTACAGGGTTTCTAAAGATCAATTTGTCGAAATATAGGTACCTCGATTGTGTTTAACGTTGGTTGATCAGATGGTAGTTGATCCGTTTACCGAGTTTGCTAATCGCAAAACAATGAAAAGTTGAAGCCAAAACGTCGGCAAGGGTACAAGATGGCAGGTACAACCGATTGAAGAGGCTCAAATTCTTTCCCCAAGTGGGTGACCTATTCGACTGGTTTACCACGCTTTCTGGTGGTGAATAAAACATTCTGTGACGATAGACCTCTGTTGCCTTCTCGGGCAGAACGATTGTTGGTTGTGGTCACTTTCTAACGCGAGCACAGCCCCGACGATGAACTGGGCTCCTTGGTTCGACGTATGGGACGCTGTCAACAGCTTGAAAGATTTCATTCGTCAACGCTGAGCGAGAACAGTGAGATAATATGTCGCTGGCGTATTCCAGTAGATATCGGAAAGGGTAATGGCATCCGACTGTTAACCTATACACAAACTATATGGAGGTTTGAGGGCGTCGACCAATTTTAAGCTTAAGCCGTTCTCTGTCAACCTCTCCAAAAAGACTCCTCGGATCATCGAGTTGAAGATAACACGCTTATCTGGGATGAATTCCCGGATAATCGACGATATATTTTGGCCTGGTGATGTGGTGGACACAACCACGCTCATTGGAACACCAACTTTTTACTCGCGACAGACAACGGTAATCTCTAGAATCTCCGAAGCCACGGCTATTAGACGGATTCATGGGGGTTTGAGCAATCCCAATGTTGACCAACTACCGAGATCGGAATTATAAGATAGCCCGATAAACTCACCGGTGCTCGTTCTTGGGCTCAAAAGCGGAGCCCTCGATTGATCACGCAGTGCATCACCTTTGGTTGTAGCTCATCTTACCCAGGTACTGTCGACCGTAAATCGAGCAGCTTCACAATTGGAAAGAGTTTGGGACCGACTAGGAAGTTATCGTTTCAGAACGGCTTGGTAAAACTACCGGTTGTTCACCAAGCCCTTCTGAAATGAAGCATCATAGATAGACGTAATACAATACCCAGTCCGGGAAATCAAATGGAAATTCTTCGTGTTCTTTCGCAAAAACTTGTCTGGCTTTTATGTCCAGTGCTGGTCCATTTGTTCGCGGTTCTCATTTGTCGCCGTGTAGATGGATCAGTGCGATCAGCACCTTCTCTGCGTTATCAGTTCAATGGGTCTTTTCTTCACTATCGATTTCCCGTTGTAAATGTCCAAATTCATTACACATCCTACCATGTAATTGCTTTCCATTTTGGCGTGAATAGCATAGGCCACCATGTAGCGGCCACGGCCTCTCGTGTCGTGGTGCATGTTGTGCGGTCAGACAAACGACCTGGTTGTTGTGATGGCTCGGTTCGCTGTTTCTTGGAATTAATTCGTTGAGGGGATAAAACGCTTGCACTCCTACATCAGCCCGGATGAGTGCATACATCGCATGTGACAGGTTTATGGATCTTATACATACCCTTTTTTATTAGTAGCAGTACAATAACCAACAACCCATCGCGACGCACCACTACGCTCTCCAACAACGCACTGATGGTGTCATCTCGATTGGGGATGCAATCAAATTGCCAGCTCATGGAACAAACCAGCGACAACTGTAGCAGTAAAACTAGTCGAACGTAGATTTTCAGGTTGGTGACTGATAATCGCAGAACATATTCTGTGTCAACTCCAAGGGTATTTAAAGTAGTTGTGACAAACTGCGCATTCTACTGAACTGTTTCACCCTTTTTCAACTATTTTTTCCTAGCCAGCAACATTTCTCAAAAATATCTGTCCAGAGCACTTTGGGATCAACACTGAGTCCCACTTTAGCCACTGTTTAGCTCTGAGATATAACTTGATCGCGTCAGTTGGAACAAACGCGATGCATGCAAATTTGCATGGGCGTGTTTTGCAATACACTGAATTCCTCACCCTTACTTGTCACGCCCCAAAATCTGCATAACCTTGTATACAGACATCTGGTCCGTCAAACGGTTGCGTGCAGTGGTGCTTATGGATATCAGCCCCCTCTGTTGCAGTCTGTATCTCTCATCCGTCCGACGTAAGCCGTTTTATTATGCACGTCTGTCCGACCGGCACCATAGCAGCAGACGACTTAATGCGGAATGGTCGGGCAATCACCTCGGTTTGACCACCACCACCACCAACAACAACAACAACATGTTTTCAGCTCCGAACAGGGTCAAAGGTCAACCGCGTAGTGAATGAACATATTAATCGGCTTTAAGGCCCGGCGAAGCTCAGATTCACCGAACAATGCCGCGCGCACGAAGTGATTTGACAAAGATTTCTTTGTTGTGTGATTTGTTCATCTCATCATCGTTCTGCCCGAACACGATTATTGTGGGGGGGGGGGCGTTACATCAAGGACCTGCATCTCCCAGACCATGCTGGGATTGGAACTGCGACCATCTCCGATTGAGTACTGGGTATTGATGCGATTGCTTTGCTCAACAGCTCGAAGGACAACAAATAGCGTTGCATCTCAATGCACAGTGTCGTGTTAAGGATTATGGAATTCGTCGTGCCAGGTCAGCAACCGTGACATGTTTGCGCAAACTATTCAGCAATCGTTTTGAACGAAAATCTTTTTTCCCTGGTTTTGAAAAAAAGCTGACTACATGGACCGTTGCGTTTCTTATGCAGCCTGTCGATGCTGTATATCACCTTGTCCGCTTCGGATACCACTCGGTCGTGCGGAATGGCTAGAAATCGACTGGTGAAAGCAACCAGCTTCTCAGTTAACTCGTAATAATCTGGACCTTGTCGCTTTAGGATTTTTACTGCTTATAGTTCAAACACTTGACCCGATATTTTTGTTCCGTTCACGTCCTTGATGATGCAGCATCGTCCTTTCTTTGTGAATATCGTACTAGCGCGCGTGTACTTTCAAACATTCCCAAATAGGCTCCCACATTTGGATATTTGTGCATTAACCCGGAGACTGAAAGTTAAACCAGTTTTTTCTAGTAGCTCTATACAGTAAAATTGAAAAAGACCAGTTTGCATTGCCATTGGAACAAATCGCCTTTGTCCTTTGGTTATGTGTAATAGATATCATACCTTTTCTTCCATTTTGTACCGAAAGCATAGGATCTGGCTTCCTTGTTTACTGTTCGGGCTTATCCGGTCTTCTTGTTGTTCGTAAACCAGCTGGCACATTTTCCGCATTACTCTCAAAATGTGACGTGCATTGATCTTAACTGTATCACGTGACATTTCTATCATGCTGACAACTGAAACCTTGTAAGTCTACTCAAGTGTTGTGACCTATTGAACCTTTGCGTAACTTCTCTGCCTAATGTCCTCACGTGTTGTAAGAGGGGTTGAACTCTATCTGCAAAACATCTCCCAGAACGATATATGCCATTTTCTGTCTGGTTAGGTGAGAAGAATTTTATATCGATGCAATATTATTCTCGTACGTCTTTAGGTGAACTTGTATCAATCCTACTGCAGCAATTCAATCCAGCAGGATAATGTATACCTGGCGGGCCGTTTCCCAAGGTTTACATGGGGATAAGAAGGTCGTCTATCTTCAGTTGATTGTGTGTAACGTTTTCGTTCGAGTATTAGCTTCGGGTGTTGTTGAACTGTCAATCGAACTACTTCATTTCTATGAGAAAGACAGCAATCAAGCCATGGGAAGTTCTTATAGAAATAAGAACATACTCAAAAGTAACTAAGCCTCTTAAGTCAACCCTGGTCTCATCAAATTCAACCAGAAAACATGCCCAACCTTTTGATCTGGAACGAGTGGGCAGGGTCGCCCTCTAGTGATTGATGGAATCGCCCATCCCTCCCGCGACACTTCCGCCGGGTTTACTCTTTCAGTGTCCAACCCTTGGTGTCAGCATCGAAAATTACGGCCTATCTCCACACAATAGTTGATTTTTTCTGTTGATGCTCGTTGACGTGACCGTTCCGAACGACATTAGGTAGAATTCTACCGTCTTACTTCGAAATAGTTAGAAGGCAGGTGTGCGCAAACGTATTTTGTATAACTTGTACGAACCCTGTTTCTGCCTTAGTTTATGTTCTGTCGTGTTTCTGATCTGCATGCAGTTTCAGATTTGAACAACGCACAGTTGCGAACAGATCGGCGCCGGTCTTCCCTACCTGACAATCATCCGCCTGTAACACCCCATAATTCCGAGAAAAAATCTGTGGTGTCCAGCGCTCCGGACTACTGGCTCGCTGTCCCAACAAAACTCCGTGTCTAGTACGTTTGTTTGTGATGGCCCGTTTCATTAGTTTTGAATTAATTGCTTATTTCTACGTACACTCCTTGCACCATTTGCACTTAGTTCCTGTTCGAGTATGTACCAACGCCCGGAATCACAATATCGCGAATCTCGAAAACGTGCCAAATCACCATAGTTAACTGATCTCATAAGACTGTATTAACTAGCTACCGTTTGTGCCTCTTAAGGTTTTGTCATCTTCATGGGATTGCATCCTCATGTAGATGCGATTTCCCACCGCGTAAGCTCATTCTAGCTGGTATTTTTGCCCATTTTGAATGGAATGTGTTCAGTGGCTGTGTTTAGGGGGAACGTTGTGAACTGACCTGGTGAAAATTTCACTCGTCATTTGCCTTGAATTTAGTTGTGCTCTGTTCTCATCCCACCTTTATGTGCGGTTTTCAGTCGCTCGAAAGTTTCTTCGGAATTGTGGGCGAACCGCACCAGCGACCGTCAGGTATACGGTTTATTACAATTTATCCAACACCAGCGCTCTCAAGTGACACTGTCCATGCCTTCTTCGAAGCGCCAAAGCTCTACGGACAGTTTGGTCGTCGTTGGTGTAATCGGGTCGAAAACGCCTCCTCGCCGTTCTAAAAACGATCGCATTTATTCCATTTGGCATCTTAGTGATCTTGATCAGGTTGGACCGGGTTCCCATATTGGTTGTGTGAAGCTGTTCCTGTTCGGAGACGCGCACGAAAAGTTATGGAAGGAACCAGATGGCAGCGTCGTTGCCATCCTTGGACCGCGTTTGATGTCAGATCCTTCTGTAAGTGTCATGCTCACATCTCGGTTGTCATGCTTCGTATTTTTTCATCCTGGTAAAATTATTATTTAAGCTTATGCGGTTTTCTGACCCCTTTGAATTGATTCCAAAGGGGTACATAGTAAATTAGACTACGGCACATCTGCCTGGTTAAAGGAGTGAACGTTCTAACCACTAAATCCATCAACTTTTCCACCGGATTACAATTTTAGACATCTTTTAACGACAAGGATGTTGGAATCACTCCGCCCTCTCCCCAGCATGTGATGGTGTTGGGTCAGTCACCAGACTATGGGATTTGCGCAGCCCTGAACAAATCGGGCCAATCATGTTTCCACGTCATTAATAAGTAAGTGGCAGCCGAGGCTTTTTGAACTGTATCGGGGAAAATCGATAGTGCACCTGTTTGTTCCAGCCTTTCTATCCTTGTGTTGTGTTAGGTATAAAGATACGAGTTGGTTTTACTGGAAGGTATGTCTTTGCACATCAGTTGATCGAGTACTGTGCCCGTAGTCCTGGTTGTTACCAGTTTTTCCACAAGGTCGCGTGGTCTTTATTATCCACCCTAATGCTCATTAATATGTGACGTAGGATTTCGGTTCGGGTTAGTTTCCACTAAGTTGACGACGATTAGGAACAACATCACCAGTCTTACTCGCGGTTACCACCGACTTCCAGTGTTTTCATGCATTTGGGCGTGTTGATCACGATTACAGGGATATCTCCAGCCGAAGTAAAGAAAAAGGACAATGTGCTGACATCATTATGGACCGAGGCTACCGGTTTTTGGAACACAGCTGCCTCAACACCAAATATTGTATGTTTGCAGCGATCGAAACCGTTTTCTAACTTTCTTTATCTCTCTGTCTTCGCAGATCAGTATGTCGGTACTGTGACCTCCACGTAAAGAAAGCATATTATGAGGCCAGTTCATCTCGACCCGGATTTTTCGATTCCAGGTATGTCTTTCGCGCCTTGCTGTCCCGCCTGTGTTGGTTGTAAAGTTTTTGTTGTCCGTCGTGTTTTCAATTTATTCGTTAGTATTTTTTCTTTCAATACGCCTAAGCTGTTGAAGTTTGCAACAGGGCACCTACTGGCTGGGCCATTTTCGCACTATGACTCCGCGTTTGCATACAACGCTCTCTGTGTGCCCAACGATTCGTGAACAGGATTATCTCCGATGTTATCCATTCTTTCACTCTGCCACGAAGCTTTACTTCGAGTTGTATTCACCTGATTGTCCGGTTGACATTATTGTTCTTCTCCCCAGAACGGTTGCGCTGTTCGGTTGTTTGTGAAACCATTTGACAAAATATATCGTCCTTCACGGAAAAGTCGTCTCAAAAACCATCCTCATTCAACTGGCTAAAGTTCACATTTTCTTTCTTTGTCTGCCAACCAGATTTAATTTCTCAGCCACCATATCATTGTCAACCCTACATGTAGGCGATGTTGTGATAAACTTCAACAGCCTTTGGGGATTACAGAAACGCAGTGGAATTTTTCGTCTGATCTAACGAAGCACGGCACAAACTCATCGACACCAACTTGGGAAGTTAACTTTTGTACAACACCGAGACGAAATTCAAAATATTCTTCAACCAAATTTACTTCACTGTACTCAAAAAACAAGGGTTGGTTTGGTTTGAAACTGAGTTAGTTGATCTCAGTACCCGCCTCACCAATCCAGCACTGAAAAAACAATACCTAGAGAATAAAAACACTCTGATACGGAAACCGGACAAAGGTTCCGGCGCTGTGATTTCAAACAAGACGAATTGTGTCCTGGATAGGTCCCAAGAACAATCAGTTCCTCTTTCACCGTTTTCTGAAACGATGCATTCTTCATCGGACCCAAGCGCCTTCTAACCGATGGATTACGGATGATATTTTTCACCTAAGTGAGCTTTTTACCAGTCGCTTCCATGTTTAGTGCCAATAACCGATTCAATAATATGGCATCAGTGGCGGAACATATTACTCATGAGGCCCGCATTGTTTTTTTTTCATGGCAGACGCACGCTTAGACCCACTGAGTGTCGTGATTCCAGATCTCTTAGTTTTCCAATTGTTTTATAAATCTGGTGTACTTACCACACCATAGCCCAGTTAACGGGCTTGTATAACTATAAGAATAATCTTCACAATACTTAGAAAGTACGGATACTTCGACTCCAACGGTATGCTCTTTTGATGTTTTTATTTGCCAATGTGGCCCTCACCAAAACCGTAGTTTTTTATTCGACTTTTTATAAAACCACTCCCTTTTTACGTTCTTACGCATTCACTTCCTTGGGGGTCTTATTCTGAGGTACTTAGTATGACAGGTTTTGTTCTCCACAGTCTCAGCAGCTATGCTCATTGTGATGATTTGACTAATGGAAGTCTGTCTTGGATCACTTTTGCCGAGGTCTTTATGAACAAAAAAGGGCAAAATGAAGCAACTGAAATTCATACTGTCGTCCCTCTTTACAAGGGCTATTTGGCTGATATCTTAATCATCACCAAAAGCAGGAGGTAGATTGCAAACCTGTCTGTCCTCTGTTTTTAATGACCACCAAAACATTGATCCTGCTTGTGTGTGAGAGAGAGTGCTAGAGCACCAACTCTCCTTTTCGGGACTTTGTAATCTAAGCATTCCAGATAGTTCGGTGCCACGTTCCATGTAGCGTAAACCTGCTTGGACGGGACGGCTAACCGTATTTTCTCTCGGTGTCCGCACTTCTGATTTGTCTTAACTAAACAAAGTCTCATAAACGAGATATTCAGCTGCGTTCCAGGTGAGTCTCTCATCAAAACCAAATCAGTATGCAAATGGGTGTATTTTGTTAAGAAGTCCTTCTTTTTTACTCTGCATCTTAGGATCTTTCCTTTTCGCAGACAGCTGATGGAACCTTTTTTCAATGAATGCATCCGCACGCACTAGTCACACTGCCTCAGACAAAAAGATTCCTTCTCGCTGTTGCACCACTTCAAACCGATTTCCAAGTATTACAGACCTTCTTATGTAGTTTCTCTTTCTCTCACATTGATTTAAAATATTGACTGATGCAGGTAAGTGTTCTCTCTAAAGCTGTTGCGGCCTCGAGCGCAAGGTCAGAACTGGAGAACGCGTTTGCTGGAGTTGCTGCATACAACTCTCTTGTCAGATGGCCGGCCTGATGGTTAACCGAAATTCAATACAGTCCCACCTTTGAGCATCATTCGCCGTAATTTTCCGCCTACTGCACTGTTGTATGTTACATCTTGTCCTCTGTATAATGTGTTTATCTTGTTCGTATATTCGTTCTATTCTATCTATTAAAGTTATGAATGTTAAAAAACACCCTCGTAGGTTCATAAAGCTATTGCTTTCAATAGACGAATTTCACTGAACTAAATGACGAATAAGACGAATAACGTCGCGGTTCGGGGCACCGAATAAAACTCCACACCTCTTCTGAGAGAAACATTACGCAGGCAGTACCACGGATGAGTCAGGCGTGGAACAACCTAACGTACTCCAAGCACAATGCTATCGCAGTATAGAATGGGTACTACACTCAGACTGCGGAGCTAGGCAGGTGTATTTCAGAGGGATCTAGCTAATCACTATTGCAAGGGGATTAAATTAAGTTTGAGACGACAACGGAAATTTATTACTCTTAATCCAACGATGATGTGGCCGTTATGCTCGAATACATCCGCTGTTATGTGACTACTGAGCCTAATATCACAGGAGTAACTGTCGAACCCCGATTGAAATATATGTGCAAGAGACTTCTTGCACCCTGCGGTTGTTTCTTCTTCAATTTCATCGAAGGACAAATCTCCTCGAAAGTGATTCCTTATAGAAGGATCAATACTTTTGTGTCGGTTATCGACCGTGATGGTGATTCTGCTCGTGCGATGAGTGCTTTCTTGGATTTAAAACTACGTATCGCTGAATAAGTTAGTTTTGGTGAGAGCTTGTTCAAGCACGTGTGGCCGGCTAGTGTGCTCAAAGAAACGTCCCCTAGTCAGGAACGCGACTCTGTCCAGAAAACAGGCTTAAGTGAATGCGCACATTAAAAACTGAGGTGGAGATCTAGCCACACAGGTCGTGTTAGGTAAACTTTTACGTGTTCAGATCGGTCGTCTCTCATCACAGCCGTAAAAATTTACCATCGCTGGAATATTTATTCTGAGCACCTGGTCACGGGATAGACTCACCATTATTATAGCTCTTCTATTTCCAAAAACTAACAGGTCGTTCTAATGAATCACCGAGGCTACACCATCGGTGAGCGAATTGTGAAAGTTGGCGGTTGGTCTTGATATATTTTCGGCGTCTTGAGACCGATATGCTTCGAGTGAAACGATCACGAAGTGTTTACTCCTTACTGGCAACTTTTGACTGTAAGCCATTTTGACCGATCGCTAGAGGCAACCTTGTTTGATCTTGAGTGACGGTCAACCATATGTCGCGTTGATTCAATACCCGCATGATGTGGAGTGTCCTCAACCCCTTGGTGGAAGAAGCAACCAAAGTTTTCACGCTCTACCTGTTTTCATTCAGTTTCTGTTTTTGATGCAATTTTGCCCTTTTTAAATAAGTCTTCGGGCTATATTTCATCCGGGTCAAGCGAACTATCACTTCACTATTCAGCTTCATTTTCAGTTCGCGTTCAACCCTGTTTGAATATAATTTTTAGTAGTATTTACTGCCGAAAACTGTTTGCTTTCGTATGTTTGAAGTTCGCTACTGTTTCCCGACACAACTCACTTTGGGTCAATGGCATTTAAGCCTTGGGAAAATGTTTGTATCCCCGACTCAATTCTTTCGTTTGGACACTGATCTTCAATGACCGCATCAGCATGTCCTGCTGAGGTGGCATCGGTACGCTGGCTTCGTGTGTCAGATTTCCGGGGTTCAGATTCCGGCAAGGTGTGTGTACTACTGATAGATCCTAGCAAGACCGAACCTGGAGTTCAGTATTTTTCCTTTTTGATGTGGATTGACCAGTACGCCACAACAGAAGTGGAGGACTTTTCAAAACGGGGATGAATTGAATGCAAAATGTCTTACCCGCCACAAAGTCACATTAATTCAAATATGCAACTATGTTATATGGGCCTATAAACGCCCGGATATATCCTATTTTTCGCTTCATCTGACTCGTTGCCTCGTCGGTCAGTCGATATGTCCCTAGCGTTTCTTATCTACTTCTGCCCTTTTAATACTTTGAGCTGAGATCTGCTTCAGAACCAACCCCGAATGTGTCGTAACATGCTAATGAGGTTTCCCAAATGGTTGTTAACCACAGAGCGTTTTCAGTTGATCTGTGGCTGGTGTGAATAAACGTTAATGTTTTCGAACTGTTTTTGCTTCTTGCAGCCATCCTGCCCTAAAGAAGCGGCCGACGAATCGTTACAAGGGTGATCGACCACCTGTGAATGAGCCTGGAGTGTACAGCTTACCAACTTCAAAAATGTTCAACCCCGTTTCACCCTCGCGGTAAGCTTTCGTTTGGCGGTCTCCGTCCTTGTTACAGAATGATAGGGTGTAGGTGTGGCGCCAGGGCTTGCTTATGTGAGTGGACCGCCCTCATGTCAGAAGTGGAACGATAGTTGCAGTACTATCGTGATTTGAACGAACTTCCTAAACACGCTATGACATTATCGTGCCCATCCGATGCCTTTTATTCACAACGTGCACGGAAAGACGTTTGTATTTCAATTAGATCACATAGACACCTGCCTCGCACCTATCCCGGTTCTTGTGAGAACTAACACTTGACAGTGACCGGTTTCGTTCAGTCCCGCCGTACTCTCGTTAAGCTACGTACGTACTAGACTCCCATCTTCCGTTATCAGCATACAGGAACAAATTTTTGTCAAGATCCCCCCACGTTTACCGGCTACGCTGTATCTTTTCTGATCCTCGAGAGTGGCGTAAAAGTTACGGTGATGTGCATTTTTCATCACCAGCATCAAGCTTCATGTTACAGCACCCAGCAGAACGCACATCTTAATGATAACTACGCATGACGAGACTGTGAACTATGTGACCTCATAGCTATTTCGCACCTACCTTCAGGGATTTTCGAGTTCTTCTCGACGTAATCCGTAATCGTATTTTGATACTGCGAAGGTACGCACTCGTGTGCTGGACGATTTACCCAAATATACAACAGGCAGGTTGTCGATTCACGTAGCACTGTAATCAGTTTACTAAACCCGATACGTTTTTTTCACGAAAGCAAGCTACTTTTGTGCTTACTGTCCATCAGTATGGTTCTACCTAAGAATACTCGTGCGCAAAAATGCTATACTTCATTTATTCGCGAAAAAACGCTTGTGAATGGAACCGAAGGAAAGAGACATGGCCGAGTACCAATCCGGTTTCCAGACACGCACGAGCCGTTTTTTATTATTACTGATATGTTATTTTTCAAAAGGTAATACTATCCTTCATGAATTACTGCCGCCATGCATTTTTACGTGTAGTTTGTTGTCACGGTGTCCTTCGCCTATCAGCGAGTGTTTCTTCATTGTGCAATTATTGACGTATTTTACTTTTTGAATCCATTCGCAACTACTATCCAGTCCATTTTTATTTTCATCATGGTCAAAGTTCCGAATCACGAGTCAAACTGACAGTGGCAAAGTTGTCAGCCGCTGGCTATACCGTGGACAGTTCCGTCGGACTCGCAACTCAACAACATCGGGTTGACGGTGCTGGCGATCCTTCCCGACCTCCTCCGTCACAGCCATTGTCTTCACCGGAGCGCAAACTTGTGAAGGCACTTCACCGACCGACTGCCGGGTCTATGAACCTTCTGCGACATCTAGAACGCAGCACGCAGCTACTAGAAGTTAAAAATACGTCAGTAAATTCTAGGTCACAAGACCCGGGCACATCATGCTCGATGGAGACGCAGTCTCACTCTCATGTGTGCAGACCGTCAGCGGATCCAAAAGTTGGTTTTACCTTCTCTGACTTTTTCGCAGCCCGATCAAAAAAACAGGCGGTGAAACTCACTAATGACCTACGACCGGGAGATTTTATCGACTTGGGTCCCGTGTCTACTTCACAAACACCGATGTCGCCCATACTTTCTGGGGCCAGACTGCGTGCGAGCCAGCTGGTGAAAGCGAAAGGTGGACTAAAAGCCATGGAAGCCCGAGCTAAGCAGCGCAGTGAAGTCTCAATCAAGGCCTCTTTAGGAGAGCAGTCAGCGGATCGCCACAGACCGTCGTAAGTTGTTTTTCCGTTCTGTTTCGTTATCTGGTATTGTATGAATGCAAAATGAGATGGGCATCCTATCTTCTAGGTAAAATAAGGCTTTTCTTGTGATTATCTTTTGCCGTTTCCTTCTGTTTGTCGTCTCTCCCAGTCGAAGTCAAAATCAAGTAAGGCTGTTGTCTGTTATGTGTTTATTCGGCTAGTGAGAACTGCTTGTAATGGATATTTCTGCCCGTCGGGATCCTTCTTGTGCAACTGTTATTATCAGGGTCCATTTGCAAACTGAATTAATTCCTGACTATGACATGACTTCTAAGACACCCTACAACTGATCTCACGCGTAGCCTCACTCAGATCTACCCGAAAACCCATGCCTTCGCTTCTACTCGTTTCTAATGAAACTTAACTACCTCTAAAAGCCGGCCACGGCACGGCTTTGTCCATCATTGTGGTTGGTGAAATCAGTTAATTAATGAGTTAACTAAGTAATTAAATAAGCAACTAAAGCAATGGTGATTTCGTTGTTCTCCCTGGCTCCCCCCATGGTGTCTGCCACGCGACGCAGACAACTTCTGGTCCCAACTCATCTTTACTTCGCCCGCAAAAACTGTAGGCTGTCATCGCTAACCACAGTAGAATATCTGATCAGTTCCGTAGTACAACCGCCACACAACCATAGATAGAAAAATACCCAAGTTAATGCTAGAACTACCTACAAGGGGTTGGAAAGGTACTGAAATACGGGTGGCTCTGGTTGATCAGATGGCCATTGATTTGTTCACTGAACCGGATAATTGGCTCGCAAACGTTTCGTCACCAGTTGGGGAGACATCATCATCCACTGCTTGGTGACAACGTTTGCAAGCTAGTTACCAAGCTCGGTGATCAAATCATCAGCCACCCGAGCGAATGCCAACGAAGACTGAGAGGTTAGGAGCTATGATTGGACTTCTTAACACTCAGCTTCTTCGACAAATCACTTAAGATGTCTTCATTGTTTGAATATTGACGATTGGTTAAATGCATAGTAATCCTGAAAACTTGCCTAATTAGCTCGGCGAACAATCAAAGTAGGTTGTCAATGTGTTTTTGTTGCTCTTCATCAAACCACTGGCCATTTCGGTCTTCATACCCTTAGATACAATCCACTGTTTCTGCACTTACTAACCCTTTCCGTTAAACATTCTTTTTTCCTTCGCAACAGACCGCTATCCCAAATACTGGACAACAACTCGCTGGGCTCCTCTGCAGCCAAACCAGTTTCGAGTTCAAATCCCCCTAGCTTGGACGCGCATCCGAATGGAACGGAAAACGAGCCACCTGAGATGAGTGCAGCAGCTGCTCGGAAAAATAGATTAGCTGAGCTGGCGAAAAAAGTCCGCGAAGGATCATCTCACACGGGTCTCATTGCTGAGGCCGAAATAAATTCCGAACAAGCTCGAATGGCTGTACTTGAAAAAAGGGACGAATTTGAACAAAAACTGACAGGCAAAACAGAGGAACAGTGTACTTATGTATGCTGCAAAACAGTGAGTTTTTCCTGAGATTTACTTCATCTTCCTCATCGGTCATCATTCTTCAACCTAAATCATTGATTATCTTTTGATACGAGAAACCCTGGATATTATCCGGTGTGCGGATAGCTAGTCACTGTCTGTAACTTTGATACACTAAGAATATTCCGGTTTTATTCTTCCGTATTTTATGTTGTTTTCGACATGCACTCTAAGTTCGTCTCAGTCGGGCGTATTTGTGTCTGGCGACCGGCCTTCCGGAGTAAACAGACTCTAGACCAAACTAACTGTTGCGCCGTAAAACAGGCCCTCCGAATGGTCAAAGTTTATATCTCGACGGTTCACACCCAATCTCCAGTGCTCCAATACAACCTTGTGGATAATCCCGTCGTTTACTTCACAGTCCCACTATAGGTCTTTTCAAGTTAACTTGCCTTTTCCTGCACCGGGGTTGTGCGATCACAGCAAATTGTCAGTGCATGGCGGCGCAACGTGTTTGAAGTTTTAAGCTGCTCACAACGGCACTCAGTATTCGCACAATGGAGCGGAATTTTCGAAAGTTATGACATGTCCCTGGTGGACTAAAGCAACTAGGCAATTGGGTTGAGAGTACAAGTCCAAACTTTCCAGCCTCATTTAGGCACCCAGGATTCTCAGCAATGCTGGGAAATTATCCCACAAGACTTTTCAGCCAGAGGCATGGTGAGATGCAAAAATATGAAAGTAGATTAGGACAGTTTTTGGTTTGCGCATTTACGCGACAAAATGCAACATTTTGGTGTAAAACGTTTTACTCGACTGGTGAAAATTTTGCAGCTGAGAGCATTGTGCAGATAATGGACACCCTCACAACCGTTGTCCCCTCATGAGTGTCACTTTCTCGGTTTAAATCCTGTCTTGCAGGTCACTCGGTCAATGTGACCACAATAGGTGAAAAACCTGTGTTTTAACGCCACCATTTTTCAGGACTAACCTATATTCTATCCTATATTCTTTCCTATTTCCAGTGTAACTACCGTGCATGGAAGCTGTCTGACGATTGCCGTAAGAGCAATCATTCGGTAGTCTATTTGAAGGGTTTGAAGCGGTATTTCAAATGCAAGAACTGTTTGAAGCGAACTGTAACATTCGAGCGCTACCCAACCGTCGCTTGCAAGTACGTCCATCTGGGTTCTTTTCCCGTCTCATTACTACCAACGAAATGAAACGAATTTGTTGCCTTATTTGGTCCCTTTCATGCATTTCATCATCAATACACTGGCGCTTCATCCCTGTCGAACGTTTGATAACGCATAATTGTGTTCTGCGCATACTATGACCGGTTTCAGATTTTTAATTAGCTGTGACGGGAAATAGGATGTGGAGTTAACATCGTGTCTAAATACTGGTGGCTCGCGTGGGTGAATTGGTTCGTGGACAGGTGACAGTTGATCTGTTCACCTAGCTTGGTAATTGGCTTGAAAGCGTTTCGCCACCATGCGAAGAGATATCGCCAGTGCTCGCACCAACAGCTCACACTTCATATAGTTGCCCGCGGTGTTTAGTTGCAGTCTTATAATGCAGGGGTTTTCTCGCCTCGTTGTTGGTCGATGCGGACAAGAAGACCTTGCTTATTTTTGGCTTTGGATCGCGTTTTTATACCCAGAACTGACATCACCTGATTCTGTTTCGGCTAAATCTTGTTCCCAACTCCTTTACACCGTGCACTACCTCCACTAATTCGACATAGGTCACTTTCCAAGTTTTACTGCGCCGAAACAAAGTCTTCTCAATAATACGCCTGCCTGCTCGTAAGTAGTAAGTAATAAAAACCTGTTATTAATTTGCGAATATACTCCAGCAAACAAATAAACCTATTTGGAATGGATGCTAGTTGTCGTGAATCTTTGTTCTGTTCAGCTCTAGGAAACTCGCGGTAAACTTCAGCGGTCACATCGCGCCTCATTTTCAGCCTCCAATGCGCAGCCGCCCACAGAGATGTGTCAGCCCAAGAAGAAACCATAAGTCTACAAATATAAGATAAAAGTTGATCAACAAGGAACGAAAATCATGATTTCGTCATTCGAAACCGAAGTTGCCTTGCTAACAGAGTAACACAGCATTCTCTCCATCATCTGAGCACATTTTCATCAAGAAATGCGCATATTTGGACTTAGATCAAATTAGACAACTTTCCTCTCTATATCATACAAGTGGACCAGTCCTGAGCACAATAAATAAGACGGGGTAACTCACACCAGAATGGCTTTTATACCATGTAAACTAGACGGAATAATGAGAGGCGGAGATCTGATAGTTAGCTAGGTGAACAAACGGACAACAAACGGAAAAAGCGACCTACCGGGCTACACATCTCGAGGAATTTCAGGCTAAGCGCGGGTATCCGACAGTTTTATTTTCATCCGTCAGTTTTCGTGCTCCCTAGGCCTCTTTACGAAATACCGATTCGCAATGATATCGACGTGCCCACGTTGTGGCTGTTGGTGACACGACGCTGAACAGAATTATTGCTGTTAGTGTGTCAAACCATTGGTAGTCAGG